>NW_022194793.1:2105903-2113269 GCF_900067095.1 Fusarium proliferatum ET1 | reverse complement strand
CAAAGAGACTTCACGAAGCAACATGCATTGGCCTTGCAGCCATCGTTGGGGTAGTAGGAAGTGTAACAGCTATGTCAAGTCCGTGGGAGAGAGGTGCCAGGACTGCCAGGTATGTACAAGTGCAGATTCCTCTACCCGATGCATGTCAGCAGCCGTCATCGATGAGACGTTATTGATAATCTACCCGCCAATCCAGAAGTGTAGAGAACTGGACAGTACGCCGACGCATACTCGACTCGCGCATATGTACGATGTGGAAAACTTTGTCCGAGGGTTTCGCAACGCAGAGCTCAACGCTGCGTGCATCGTGGTGATGATGAGGGACGGTGCATCAGAGAGAGCGTTGCTGGACGCATTGGCCGTGATTCAAGAGAATGATACAGAGTGGTATGATCGGATCAAGTATGTTGTGCCACAGGGGATCAGCCAATATAAAGAAGAAGCCAACGGCTAGGTTTGATATAGGCATCCATGGAAGGGCATGGCGTTGAAGAGTTCAAGGGCTTAGATAATGCTCTGATTATAGGCACAACGGACTTGTTGTGTACAGGCTTCGGGGAGCAAGAAAACGTGAGACCTTGATACGCGGTTTGTGTCAAAATAAACTCAGCAAAAGGTATCCTAAACTTAGCAAAGATATCCTAAACTTATGCTAAGTTACCTAAGTCTTTTATCATTTGACGTTAGGATTGAGGTCCTGAGTTTTCTTTCCTCCCTAGGAAGGATACCTACCTTCTATGTAGTAGTGTCAGAAGCAGATACCTGGTCAAAAACTCCGACCCTCCAATAACAACAATTTCCAACCTCAGACAACCAATAACTTAGTACTAACTAGTCCGTCGTCTTTTTCGCAGCTATTGGATTTCTGCCAGATACGGTACTATCAATAACTTCAACGGATCCTTTGCCATTGAGGTTTTTCGGGACTTTACGTTTGAGCCTTTCAGGTGCCACTGACATCTTCAATAAATGTGTATCCTTTAAGATTAAATACACATCGGCCTCGCTAGTTGCAGAGTTCGGTATTTGCGTCCTTCATCAACCACCGACCTACCTATCCTCCAAGATTGGTAGTAGCCCGGTAAGGTACCTAACCAGTACATACCAAGGTAGGTACCTAATCAGGCTGCTCTCACCGCCTAGCACCCCTACCTACCTTAGGTTAGGTAGCACCTTGCCTTACCTGTACCTACTATAAGGTACTAGTAGATACTGGCTTAGTACCCCTCTACTTCACTGGTCCCTTAACCGGGGTCCTCCTTTGTTTGGCCTCACCGAGCAAATCAAAGCGCCCACAGCCCTCCTGCTCCAATTCGCGAATAAAGGAAGAGAGGGGCACTGAGCAAATCCCCTCTTAAAAAAGACACCCCAGTCTATTGAGATAAGTAGATAATTGTCCGGTAATTATCGTACATGTTCCGAAGATCAGTCTGTCATTCTCACTTCTGAGTTTCATTTTCCTTCTTCATCTTCTCCCCAAAGACGGACTCTCCAGGTTTCTTTTCCTTTCCAGCGCGCACACGTAGCTCACTTGACACAATTCAGCAAAGATGGCTCAACAAACCACCCTTCAGGAGTTCAACTCCGTCTACCCCAAGCTTGAGGAGGCTCTTCTCGACCATGCCCGCTCCTACAAGCTCCCTCAAGAGCAGCTCGACTGGTACAAAAGAGTAAGTATAGAATGAAAGCTGTTCATCAGTATATATCGAGTTCCAATTTGAACTGACACGCTGCTTCGTAGTCTCTCGAAGTCAACCCTCTCGGTGGAAAATGCAACCGCGGCATGTCCGTCCCTGACTCGGTCTCCCTCCTCCTCGAGAAGCCTCTTACCGAAGAGCAGTATTTCCAAGCTGCTACGCTTGGCTGGATGACGGAGCTTCTCCAGGCCTTCTTTCTCGTTTCCGACGACATCATGGATTCGAGTATTACCCGCCGTGGCCAGCCCTGTTGGTACCGCCAAGAGGGTGTTGGCATGATAGCTATCAACGACGCTTTCATGCTTGAATCCGCCATTTACACCCTTCTCAAGAAGTACTTCCGCTCCCACCCGGCCTACATCGATCTTATCGAGCTTTTCCACGAGACCACCTTTCAGACAGAGCTCGGCCAGCTGTGCGACCTACTCACCGCTCCTGAAGACAATGTCAACCTCGACAACTTCTCTCTTGAGAAGTATAGTTTCATTGTCATTTATAAGACCGCCTATTACTCATTCTACCTCCCCGTCGCCCTCGCCCTTCACCAGCTCAACCTCGCCACTCCCAGCAACCTCAAGCAAGCTGAGGATATCCTCATTCCTCTCGGGGAGTACTTTCAAATCCAAGATGACTACCTTGACAACTTCGGCAAGCCTGAGCATATAGGCAAGATCGGCACCGACATCAAGGATAACAAGTGCTCTTGGCTCGTCAACCAGGCCCTGGCCGTAGCAACCCCTGAGCAGCGAAAGATTCTTGAGGAAAACTATGGCCGCAAGGACGATGAGAAGGAGAAGGTCGTCAAGAAGCTTTACGATGACCTCAATCTTGAGCAGCGTTATCTGGACTATGAAGAGAAAGTTGTCGGCCAAATCCGTGAGCGCATTGCTAACATCGATGAGAACGATGGTCTCAAGAAAACTGTTTTCGAGGCCTTCCTTGCCAAGATCTACAAGCGCAGCAAGTAAACTAAAAGCTCTGAATTGAATCATATCCATACATGAGTGCAAAAGGAAAGGGTGCGATAGACGACCGAATTCCAAAGGTTGATTTCAGAGCAAAAGTGGCAGATGTGTCACCGCCATATAGACCAGCGGCACGTACGATGACCCAAGTAATCAAATTGAGAAGATATGGAAGAAGATAGCTGATATCATAAAATGTATGGTAAACCTACTCTTCAAGGAAAAGATGGAACCCGCCATCTTGTACCAATGCGAGCCTCTGCTCTTGTTCAAGGATATATAGAAGATCAAGAAAGAAGTCGTGCAAAACAAAAACTCCAGGAAAACGGCAAAAGGAACGCATGACGGCAAAACCAGACATAACTCGTAAGCCCCTGCCCGAGCCTGGCATTGCTTTCTCTTTACCGCTTCCACTCCTGTTCACCCAAACCAGTACTATGTACCACTGCCGCACGTAATATTCTGATTCGTAAAGACGGCCACAAAGTCATGATTGAGGGACGTTTATTCTTTGGACATGATTGCATAAGCTTTTAACGTCACCTTCAATAGCCCATCGTTTGTGAAAGGAAGTAAGGAAGGTTCCGGCCTCTGTTTAATTCCTTGACGAGAAGCCCATCGTCCCGGCTCGATTAATCAACGGCTCTCGCGGACGAGGATCACGGCCACGAGACTGTTCGAGCGGCGCAGTGTTTTCTCGACGTAACGATCGGATTGGCAAAGGAGGAACAGGAGGAGCATGGCTAGGCGATTGTTGGGTTCCTGTGATAGACCGGCTCCGAGGACGGCTAACAACCGTCATGGACGAAGAAGAGGGCAGAGGTCGAGACTGCCCTACAAGACCAGAGGCACTCCCAGTGTTGAATGAATTGTTCGTCGATCCCCCAGTAGCGAGACTGATTAAGGGACCACCGGCTGGGGCCTTTACACCATGGCCCTTGTTCTCGCGCCAGCGAGGCGGCTCAGGGAAGCTGTTGGTAAGATTTACTAGCGGCTGTGGCATATCTGGGACCTTCTCAGACGTGGTAGGACGCCTATTGGGATCTCGGACAGATCGACTACGGTAGCGTGGCTGAGAAGACTGATCTGTTCCCAAAGGAAACCATGATTTTGAAACTGCCATGTTCTCATTAGGAGACGTTGGCGAGACAACACCACCGTTGAGAAGTGAAGGACCCTCTGTGAAAGCGGTATTTGTTGAAGGAACACTGTTGTTGATTGGCGCTCGCTCAGAGATCTTGCGCTTTTGCTCATATCCTTGACCCAGGAGCGAGGCTCCTTTTGTGAAAGCCGCGTTGGTGGGAGGGAGGCTGATGACAGGCGCCCGTTCAGCTATTTTGCGTTTCTCTTCGTATACTTGACCCAAAAGCCCCGTAGAAGAGAATTGCGCCTCGTCTCGAGGCGTTGGCGGTGACCTATGCTTTTGATGTGTTGATTTGGACGATGTTAATACGTTTGGCTGTTTGCAGGTCGCCTTCCGGACGAGTCCACTTTTAAACTCAGTATCATGATCCCCATGTTTTGTTTTGTCCTGTTCTAGATCTTTGCCGAACTCCTCCAGGGGTTTATCAAAGCGGTCCATATCAAGAAGTGGCTGGAAAGCGCCAATGGTGTATGGCGTCTCGTCAACAAAAACCTGCGTACTATGCCCTTTATGTGTGGCAGAACTCTTCGTTCTGGAAATGGCTTTAGGAACCGTGTCGTTTTCTAAGTGCATGGCAAGTTGCGGGGGCTTATCCTTTTTCTCGAAGTCAACCTGCTTATTGACAAGATACCAGCTTCGCCAACGTTGCACAAGTTCAAGAAAACGCCTGGCAAGCTTTCCGTCTTCAGCGCAGAAGAAATGAACAAAATTCTCGCCGTTTGGAAAAACGAATGTCTTCTGTTGGCTCTTAACAGCATAGCAAAAGCGACGGGGGGCCTTTAAATGACGCCTGGCCTCACTCTCTCTTGGTGTATAAATGTCAAAATCTGATAAGTGACACAGGACAGTACTGTCTTTATCCGAAGCCTTTGAATCAGGCTTCTTGGAAGCAAACATCTGACCAGATTCCAGCAAGGTAATCCATCGCTTGTTCCATTTACCTGGCCTGGAAGAGTGGTACATTTGTAGCGTGAAGCCTGGGGGAGGGGTTGGGGTTCGTGGGACAGACTTCATATCGAGATCAGGGTCATCGGATTGTGAGATATCATTGGTGACAACAAGAAGGGAGTTCTGCTGGTCACGATCCCAAGAATTCATAACGTCACGAATTCGTTCATAACGGCGAAGGCGCCGTTCGAGACCAAGTTCAACGTAGCATTCGATCAACACGCTTGCCTTGGGGTCGATATCATGGCTGGTCAGGTTGGCGGTCGAGTAGAGGATATCAACAGGAGAGGTATCAGTGTTGACAGGAAGATTGATGACTGATGATAGGCATCGTACGCACACGCGCTACAGAGAAACCCCATGTTAGAATCTGAACGAGCACACCTGAGGATTAGGGATACAACTTACTCTCTCACCTCCATTACTGGCCGAAGTTGGGGCGTCAGTGCCTGGCACGATACCTTTACCACCCTGTTCTATGAAACTCATTTTTCCTGGTGATGAAGATTCCTCAGGACTGGTAGGCCGGCTGAGATCAAGAGAAAAGACTGTTGGTGCCCCTGGGCTTGGCGTGCCGGCTTGGCTTGTCAAGGCATTCGATCGCCGAGTGCGATAGAGAAATGAAAACTTGTCAAGAACAAGAAATCGTGGAAATTTGGGGGACGGAGTCGGCAGTTGCGCTCGGCGGCGGGCTAGGTCGCGTTTCTTCTGCTCGGCGAGGATGCGATCAGTCTCAGCCTCAAGACGGGCGGCTAGGCGTTCAGCCTCGTCTTCCTCGCGCTCAAGGTCCCCTCGTTCGATTTTTGCAGCGCGTTCGGCAGTTTCAGTATTGATACGCAAGGCATGTAGATTGCGACGTTTAAATCTGGCAATATCGCTCGCAGACGGCACGGTGCGAAGTATAGGTGATTCTGGAGCTGGCAGATCAAAAGTATATGTCGGTGGAAGGGGTTTGAACAAGTCTGGGCCCCGGGGACGACTTCGGCTGCGGCTGCGGCTGCGGCTGCGGCTGCGGTCACGGCCAGTAAGATGCGCAGTGCTGCGGGAGAACTCTTGGTTCAAATCTGGTGATCGTAGAGGTAGAGGTTTCGAAGCTAAGTTCGAAAGGAATGGTGGGATATTCGTAGTTTTAGGCGTTAGAACATATAACGGACTTGCCAGGGGGCTACTGGGGCCGGGTGGGACAGCGGGCGACGGTGCGGTCTGAGACTCTGCTGAGGCCAAGTTTAAATTGCCTGATGTGCCAACGAAGCTTTGTGCACACGGCGACACCAGTACTGACGGATACGGGGAGCGAATGATCGAAGGCACAGAACACAGCGAATCCTGACGGTGCCTATTGGGCCCATTGCCATTAGCAGCGCTGGCCGGCGCAATTCGTGGAGAGAGGCTACCAATGACCCCTGTAACGCCCCCCGCGAGACCTTTCAAGAATTCGACTCCGCGATTGCCAACTGAAACCGAGACTGAGGGGGACGGCAGCGCTGGGACCACCGGCTCAATAAGTTTTCGTTCGCGCGATAAAGTTAATAACGAAGTCACACTCCTGGACCGGCGTCGAACGGTTCGCGCGGCTAATGTTGGTGAGTCAGAGTTAAGCCGTGGATAACAGTCCCCCTCGGCAAGATGGGCTCCTTCTGATGGCGGGTCGGCATAAACCTCAAATGTTTTTCGAGATTCAGCACACACACTTTTCCCGCGTAAATTTCTATATTTCGAGAAGTCTGGTATTGGTGGTTTTGTATCATTGATTGGGAACTGCAAGTAGTCATGAAATTGCAATGGGGCAGCCGCGACCGCCACTGACGACGACATACTAATGGTGCTGCCGCTAACGAATTTGTTCCTGCAGTGGTGAATGGACCCTTGAATAGCACTGATGCAGCCCTATCGGACCCTTTGAGGACCTGAAGCGCCCAATAAGGTTTTCGGATCGAGCCGTTGTTGCAAGATTGGGCAGGTCGTCGCTTAAGATCGCCGACAGGGTTGATCTTAGGTAGCAGGTAGGCAGGTGTTTTCGTATCAGGCTCGTCTACTCCACGGAAGTTGATAAATGATAGGAAACGACTGACAATAAAAGCCGACGGCTTTTAATAGCATCCATGAGAACTTGAATTTTCGATTCGATGATCAGCAAACGATTGCTTTCGTATCTAGATAACACGAGACCGAAACTCAAAAAGCGTTCACACCAGGTGAACAATGCTGATTGCTGATGTTGGAATAAGAGCTTGGGTTAAGCTGATCGTGCAAGTTTTTTCAAAGAAGATGCTGTGAGGAGAGCAACCAGCGGCCACAATTTTTGCAGTTTGAACAAGCAGTCGACGAGAATGCAAGGCGAGGGCGCCGAAGGGGGCGGGAGTCAGCATCCATAATAACAGAAGCAAGCACCACATGACTTGACGAGAAAGTGCAGACTCATCCCTAGACAAAGCTCGATTTTCGGTAATGTAATGAAAGCCCGCTCAATCGCAGCAATGGTATGTGGCCAGGTGCAAGAGGTGAGTCTCTGGTATGAGGACAGGTTTTTAAGGGCCGAGGTGCAACTTGCTCCCTTTAGACATTCATTCCAGTGTTCAACAACGCATAAATACTTCCTAGAATGGGGGCGG
>NW_022194793.1:2038864-2105883 GCF_900067095.1 Fusarium proliferatum ET1 | reverse complement strand
AAAACTGATTCAAATGAAGATAGCGCTTTTAGACACCGTAGCTCACGACCGAGTAATAGCCAGCTCTCTACCTTAACCAGGTGCCTATTTAGGTACCTAGCTAATTTATTGAGACATACAACTCCCCTTGCACTATGTAGCTGCTGCTGCTGCCAGCAGGATTCGAAAATACCTTCTGCGGCGGACAAAACATGTTTTAAACACTGACTACCTGGGTAGATAATTAGGTGTTCCCCGAAAGAGTTCCCAACGAACAGAAACGTGCTGAGTTGATATCTTCCTATGATCTGGCAAAATCATGACCAAGCCGTGACTTTTCCATAGTCTTCTTTTATCATTCTTTAGTTCAACGAATGAAATAATGAAGTGATAGTTTGGTGGTCTGGTTTCTTCATACGTCGTGTCTTCAGCCATTTTCTACATCCAAGACATCCTCCCTTTTTCCACCAAGCACGACTCAAGGGCACCCTTGGTCTCATCCGAAACTTTTGCTCTTGAGACTACATATCCCACACCGGAATGCAGAGATCCCTGCTGGCGGTGCTCCCTATTACTTGCGAAATGCGCGAACCTCACGTCTCCACCAGCCTTTGAAGTCGCAGGTTGAAACATCAATTCCCAGATCTTTCAGTGCCTTTGTACTCAAGTGGCAGTCGTAAGGTCGCTGCACACTGGCATTTGGGTCATTCCCTTCCGTGTTGGGCTTAATCCCTTCCGTTGACAGGCCCATTATCTCAGCAAATAGTGTCACTATCTCATACTTCGTCATTCGATCCTCAGAGGAAAACTGGAGAATTTGAGGAAGACAAGATCGCTCCTCAGTTGGAGTGTCGAGGTACTTGACGGAAATATCTGTGCTTAATATCAGCGAAATCTTGTTGCGCACTTGTTTACCTTCAAAGAGTTTTGGCAAGACTTGTCCAAATGACACCGTGGTTCTGAAACCTGGTGGCTAAAAGTAGGGTGAGACCTACCGTGGCAGACCCTACCGATGTCTTCTGTGTTCGTAGGATAGCGAATTGCCCAGTGGTCCATGCTAATTTCAGCTCCCTGTGTCTGTGCCTTCCATAGTGCATCCATAAGAACATTGACCGCACTCTCGGCTGGCGTTTCAGCGTTCCCATAAAGGACAGGAACTCGAAGAACGACACCTAGGCCCTCCTTTCCAACCAGCTTCAGCGTGTCTAAGACGGCTCGCTCACCATCCAGCTTCGTTTGGCCATAAAGATTGGTCGGTTGAGGCTTGGCGTCGGCTTCATATGGAGCATCCCCCGGCGTGCCAGGGAACACGTAGTCGGTTGATATATATATGACAAAGATGTCTCTATCCGCGGCCAGCTTAGCGAGTGCCTTGCTCGCAGCGACGTTGAGTTCACGGGCACCTTCGGGGTTTTTATCGACCTTGTCTGGGAACCGTTGAGCAGCACCTTTCGCGTGTAATTGATTAGTCTCTGTCTCCGTACGAATGAAACATACCAGGTAGCTTACAATGGACAATAACCTGTGGTCTGAAGGTAGGTAGCAATGTCAGTCTACTGGCATAGCATCCATAGAGGGAAGGGTCTGCAAACTTGGTCTCATCCAGAAACTCTCCCACTTCCGTCTCATTGCTTAAATTGACCTTGAAATTGTTGATTCCATCTGCACGAGAATAGCCCGTGCCTTTGACATTCCAGTTCTTGAGGCCGAACGTTGTAGCGACCTCACGACCCAGGAGGCCGGTAGCGCCGGTGATAAGGACAGTGCGCTCAGACATTGCTCAATAATTTGCAGGACAGTTGATATCCTTGAAGTGATTTTTCATTTATAGGATTCGGGTGGTTGCTAATAAGGTTGGTTTGGAAATTGAAGTGGCAGTTGAAATGTCATCTTCAAAAAGAGTCAAGGTGGGGGTAACATCCATGATCATGAGGGGCAAGAAATGACGCTGAAGCTACTGTACAAGGCTAACTAAGACATGAATTTTAAACCGGGATCTATGACAAGGAAATTAATAAGTATTGTATGGATAACCTGTACCGCATCTGCCTCATGTTATTGTGCTAGCTTTGGTACTCGTCTACTATTGAGTACGATTGAGTTAGAAGCACCCCAATTTCTAAGTGATACAAATTGCATCACTTTCCTTTGACTATCTGTCCTTGAATCACAATCGAATATTCTAGTCATATATAACCCTCCGAAGACCACTCACTGGACCTCCCTGGAACTTACCTACGCTTTGTTCCTCCCAGTCCCTCGGGAGCAAGAAAGTATAAGACTTTAATATAGGGTGTCAAGATAACCCAGCAAAAGGTATCCTAAACTTATCCTAAGCTTATTCTAGATTACCCAAGTCTTTTATCGTTTAGGATCGATGTGCTGAACAAATTTACAATCAATACTTATAACGGTAACTCCACAACATGGGCAGATTGGAGGAATTGGACCTGATAATAATCTAAGAAAGGTATGATGAATTCAACATTATACTGCTGTGTATATCCTAGCTGCAACGCAAACATATTAGACGATAATATGGGACTACTTGCGACTCATCAGATCGCAACGTTCCCTCGACAATACATCCATATTTAAGGCCCATCTCCCGGTATCTGAGCTCTGCGTGCATCTCTACTATGCAGCGCATCAAAACGGGTTGTTCAGCCAGTCACATAGACCTTTAGTCTGGCATGGAAGTTGTTCTGAAACAGCCTTGATGCATCATGGTTTCTGAGCCGGTTCGAGGCTGCAACGCAATCTCTCATGCAATTATTCAACTTATCTTTTCATGACACACGTTTTGCACGGCTTGACTGTAACGATTAGGACAAAGCAACCCGTCCAATGCCAAGCCTGTTCCCCTTATAGGTCAAGAAGATCCTGGTTGAGAGCATCAAAGAACGCAAGTAAGTCAATGTTGAAACTACGCAGTGTTGACTAAACATATGGAATCCATGGTCAAATCGTTCATATTGGACAGGCGCATTCTGATATATGCTGTGTGGTATGAAAACCTGGGGTTATCGGGCCTTGGTTAAATAGTCTCATCTGTCCAATCTTGTCCTTTCTCCTGCTCCTCGGCGTCGGCTTCCCGCCACTCGTCAGGGGTTGTGTGTAAAACTGTGGCCACTGTCGTGAAGGCTGCCCAAATCTCTCCGCACAAAGCTAAATGCAGCACTTGAGTGCCGAGAAAGTTGATAGCGAATGTCAAATCGAGATGACTGAGAAGATTAATTTCGCAAACGTCATGAGTTGGGAGATTAAACCGTTGGCGGAGACTATGCGCCATCAACCGCAGAGCGGTTGCTTCCCACGGTGCAGTCACCAATCTCAAAACGGCATCAGTAAAGATATGTGAGGCAATCAAAGGGGGCAGCTGCGTCAGCATCGTATCGCAGTAGGTGGTTGTAGGCATAAGTGCTCCCCTTGCTTCAACACTTGGTCTTAGTTCGGCGCTCCAGAGTCCAGGAGGTGCTTCGCTGGTTTCAGCAGTGGCTTCGACATCGAAGCTGATCAAGGTGGCACTAAACCCTTCATTATCTTCTTCGTCAGTTGCATAGTCATCCCCACGCGCTGAGAAAGTACTTGGCCGCCGGACAGCTTCTACTGGACCTGTATCGTTGGGCATTTGTCCGTCTATCGGCCGTATTGGCGACACATCGTCGATTGTGCTCCGAGCACGCCGGTGCTCTGATCTGTCACCAGACCTGTCGGCTTGCATCCAGCTGTTAGTCACGCCAGGGAGAGAACCAGTGTTCGGTAACCACCGAAATACTCTCGCCCAAATTTGGGGTCTCCAGTCACGGATCAGTCTCTGGGACATTACCCAGACGAGGAACGGCGTCGAACATATACACAAGCCTCCAACCCACTGTAAAAGAGACTGGAAAGAAAGATCCTTGGCTGGTGGGGGAGCTGGAATTGGTGAATCTTGAGTAAATGGGACGAAGAAGGATAGGCTTGGGAGCCAGTTAGTGCTTGAGGCTAGGCCAAGCCGTTGCAGAGCAATATATAGCTCTAGATGAACCCGAACGTATGACCAGACTTCATGGGCGCTATTGCTTGTAAGCCGTGAAGGTTAATAACTGGCATTGGGGAGAGGCTTACATTCGACGAGCAAACACCCTGTCGGGCCTGTCGCGCCACAATAGAGCAATTTGTCGGTCGATGTAATTACTGAAAAGATTTACGGAAGCACCAGGCAGAAGATCTTGGGAGATGGAAAAGGTACTTCGGGACTGTGCATACAAATCCCAAAACGGGATGTGAGAATAGCGTTTGAAAATCTGCCATGGTAAGGCACCTAGTTAGCATAAAGAACAGAAAGGGTTTTCAACAACATACCAAGACTCGCTGACGGAAGCCATCTAGCCCAAAGGCACCGGCAGCGTCCACGCAACGAAGGGCCGAGAAGGCAAGGTTTGTGCCCATGTCATCCTCATACATGGCATGACGTTTATCAGACTCGGCCTCTGGATTTGTAGTCGAACTCTCTTGCTCAGCGACGCCAATGACTAGCATAACTTCATTATGGGAACGAATGATGTCTCTGTTGATTCTTTTCGTTTCAGTGTTGATGGGACGGCCGCGATGGTCATATTGTTGGCCAGAGTCATTGGTATTTGGTGGCTGGTCATGATCATCATCCCATTCAACAACATCGTCATAAGGAGACCGGCCCTGACAGTGTCAGTAATTCGATAGCAACAATCGAGGGCTGGGGCTACAGGATGTCTTACAAGCGCTTGGGCAGTTAAAGGGCCCTGCATTCCCATGATGAAGGTAGGTAAGCACTCATCAACACAAGGCGGACATGAGTTGCTTCATGTACAGTTTATGGTATGGCTGGAGTCGCCGTCGCCCTATAAGCTCTGTACGTGAGCTCTCCCTGCGTATCAACGATCTGCTGAATGAATTTACCTTGGCTGCAATGGATTACGGCGGTCGTTCAAAGGAAGTCATGACGGCTAACCCGATGAACGAAAATGTGGCGTTTCATGTGGCTGGTGTAGATGAGCTAATGTACCCGATAGCCAATCAAATGTATGTCTCTGATAAGGCGCCAAAAAAAAATTACAGGAAACCTCATGCGCGCGGACCATGATGTTCTTTACATTGAATATTTGTTAACTCAGAATCACAACAATACAATGGCAAATAAGCAGCCGTTGAAGACCACGTTTGACGTAAACCATGTCATACGCCCCATATTCACAGGGGGGTCAGTGGCTATTGACAACAGCGCACGTATTCTAGCCACTGTTCTCGGCGAGGATGCAGTTCTCACAGATCCTACAAACGGGAAGCATTTGGCTCAAATCGAGGGTGTAAGGACCACGTGCAAATCACATTAGACCGTGACTGACTTTCTCAGGATGGAGAGCTCATTTCAACATTAACTTGTTAGTCTCCAAAGATCGCTCAAACGTGCAAGCAACTAATACTGATTATAGTAACGCCCTCTGGATCTCACCTTATCATATGCTCCCGCTCTTTGTCAATGAGAATATACACCTTGAGAGTGTCGCAAGAAGACGGAACTATTGACGCTACACTAACAAGGACAGCGAAGGCGCACACTACCCCAGTCGTCGTTCTGGCAGTAGATCGGACCAGCACGCTGTTGGCCACTGGAGGAACCGATGGAGCTGTCAAAGTTTGGGATATCATCGGTGGCTTTGTTACACACACTTTCCGTGGGTCCTCTGTTTTGGTATCAGCGCTTTTGTTCTTCGAAGCTGCCGCTCGGCCGAGCGACAGTCATTCAGGGAAGGGCATGAAAAGCAAGTGCCAAGAAGAGCCCGATGAAGAAGAGGTGGACTCAAGCACTATCAACTTCCGGCTGTCATGCGGCCAACAAGATGGAAAGGTCCGTGTATGGGACCTGCACAAGCGTAGTTGTATAGCCAATCTGGAATCGCACGTCTCGGACGTCCAAGGTCTTGACTACTCCCCAGAACAAAACGCTCTTGTTACCGCAGGCAGAGACAAGACCATAACTTGGTGGGACGCCAGATCCTGGAAGATTCGCAAAGTTGTTCCTTGCCTCGAACTGGTCGAAACGGCTGGCTTTATCGAAAATGGAAGCTTGACTTACTCCGCTGGTGCCAATGGTTCTCTCCGCATCTGGGATACGGATATGGGCAAGGAAATCACTCCCCAGCAATCTGCGAAAAGTGAAGAGGAAGGCATTGTGTCCGGTACTTACCGCCCTGGTCTCCCTTTTATTCTTCTTGTCCAGGTCGACCATACTCTTGCACTATATAAACCTCCCCGAAAGGCAGAGACCACCTCCCTCCCTGCTCCAGAACCCTTCCGAAGGATATCAGGCACACATGACGACATAATCGATCTCGGATATTTGCTTCCGGACCGCTCGATGGTTGCTTTGGCCACAAACTCGGAGGATATCAGGATCGTCTCAGTCATCGAGGCTCAAAAAGGGGACGCCGACTGGGATTCGAATTCAAACCCCTACTTTGGTCAAGATGTTGCTCTGCTGAAGGGTCACGACGAAATTGTCATCTCACTGGATATCGACTGGTCAGGCCACTGGATTGCTACTGGAGCGAAAGACAACACCGCCCGTCTCTGGCGTGTCGATCCAACAAACAACTCCTATATCTGCTGGGCTGTTTTCTCCGGTCATGCTGAATCATTGGGTGCTGTTGCGTTGCCCAAGGGAGTACCTCCAGAATCCTCGCCAGCTCGGTTAGACCCCCTTAACCATCCTCCTTCATTCCTCATCACAGGGTCTCAAGACCAGACCGTCAAGAAATGGGATGTTCCTCGCACGCCTCAGCAGAAAGGTCAAAAGGGTGGTTCTCGGGCCATTTTCACTCGCAAGGCTCACGAAAAAGACATCAACTCCATTAATGTTCACCACTCGGCTCAACTTTTTGCCTCTGCATCTCAAGACAAAACTGTCAAAATTTGGTCAGTGAAGGAGGGTGAAGTTCAGGGCATCTTGCGTGGTCACAGGCGTGGTGTCTGGACAGTTCAGTTCTCTCCTGCCAATATGCCGGCGAT
This sequence comes from Fusarium proliferatum ET1, assembly GCF_900067095.1. Classification (NCBI taxonomy): domain Eukaryota; kingdom Fungi; phylum Ascomycota; class Sordariomycetes; order Hypocreales; family Nectriaceae; genus Fusarium; species Fusarium proliferatum. Next base: position 2,098,872 of record NW_022194793.1, on the reverse strand, counting down.
TCAAGGCGAGGATGGGCCTGTTACTGGAAAGGGCGCTGTCCTCACTGGCAGTGGTGACAAGACCATCAAGCTATGGAATCTTGCCAGCTATACTTGTATAAGGACTTTCGAGGGCCATTCTAACAGTGTCTTGAAAGTTGCATGGTTGAACATGCCCGCTAGTCAAGAACAGTCCAAGAAGCGAGTCCAGTTCACAAGCGCCGGCGGTGATGGCCTTGTAAAGGTTTGGGATGCCAATTCAGGCGAAGCTGACTGCACACTTGATAATCATGAGGATCGTGTTTGGGCTGTGGCTGTTCACCCCAAGGATAACACTATTGTGTCCGGAAGTGGTGACTCAACTGTCACTTTCTGGAAGGACACATCGTCAGAGACTCAAGCTGCAGCATCCCAGGCTGCTCTCAAACTGATTGAGCAGGAACAGGAGCTTGAGAACCACATACACGCTGGCTCTTTCCGCGAGGCCATCATTCTTGCATTGCAACTTAATCACCCTGGGAGGCTTCTCAACTTATTCACATCAGTTATTACAACCAACAACCCCGATAAGGGCAGCTTGAGTGGCATAAGTGCTGTGGACGAGGTGCTGGGTAGCCTATCCGATGAACAGATCTTCATGCTGCTTCTGAGGCTGCGAGATTGGAATACCAACGCGCGCACAGCTCCTGTGGCACAGAGAATCTTGTGGACTCTGATTCGCAGCTATCCTGCCTCCAAGTTCTCGAATTTGTCTGTCAAGGGGGCTAAGGGACAGAGGAGCCTGAAGGACGTGTTGCACGCCATTCGTGTTTACACTGAGAGGCACTACAAGCGTACCGAGGAATTGGTTGATGAGAGTTATCTGGTGGAATATACCCTGCAGGAGATGGACGACCTTGCGCCATTGCTTGAAGATGGGAATGGCCTAATTAAGGATGCGGCCAACGATGTTGTCATGGCAGGATAGATCAAAACCAATATCTGCTTTCTTTCCTTCATATTTGTTCATTTGGCAATAGTAAGTAGCTGGGTAGGTATGGTCATTCTGGCATATTCCGGAGTACAAAGGTTATAGACAAAATGTTGTTTTTCTAGGTACTTACCTATCCTGTGGATGTGACCGGTAATAAAACAACATACGGAGCGTAGTCTATGATAGATTTTAAGGTACTTACCTATAGGTACCTACGGAGTAGATGAATGTCATATGTTGTAACAGGGATATTTAGGTGGCCTCAACTGCCAGAGTGGGCCTGGACCTGAGCTTCAAGGCTCCACCCAATAACCACAATCATACTTGCATCTTGAATCTTTCTTCCCTGACATCAAGTCCTAATTACGATCACGCGAACGCGACCACGGCCACGGTCGCGAATAATCATTACATTGTAAACCCACACAGAAGCGAGCTATATCCATTAGGCTGTCTGAGATAAACGATGGCAAAGCGCCATGCCTCCGAGGCCCTCGACGATCTTGTTGGTGTAGCCTCGCCAGCTTCCAAGAGATCTCGATTGGACGACATTGATTCACCTGAACCGAACGGTGCTTCGAACGAACTTATCGATGAGTCTAATACCAGAGGGAATGCGCAAGAAGACGACGCAAACGAAGACGACGACCAAGACCCCACTGCCGCAGCACCTATAAGACAGTCAGCGCCTACTGACGGGTATGATGACCTTTACCTCGATACTATCGATCGCAACGTGCTCGACTTCGACTTCGAGAAGTTGTGCTCCGTTTCCCTTTCAAACATAAACGTTTACGCATGCCTTGTGTGTGGAAAGTATTTCCAAGGTCGCGGTCCGAAATCCCACGCTTACTTCCACTCGCTTGACGAGGATCACCACGTCTATATAAATCTAGAAACGCAGCGTGTCTATGTCCTTCCTGAAGGATACGAGGTCAAGAGTCGCGCGCTCGACGACATCAAGTACGTGTCGGATCCGCGATATAGTAAGAAGGAGGTTATCGAGATGGACCGCACACCACGTACCAGCTACACCCTTGATAGAAAAGTGTACATCCCTGGGTTTGTGGGAATGAACAACATCAAGGAGAATGACTATCTCAACGTCATAGTCCAGGCTCTTGCGCATGTCGCGCCATTGCGCAACTACCTGCTTCTCGAGGACTTTTCGAACAAGACGGAGCTTGTCAAGCGATGCAGCATTCTAGTCCGCAAGATCTGGAATCCGAGGGCGTTCAAGGCTCACGTCTCTCCTCATGAACTTCTCCAGGAGATATCATTGCGCTCAAACAAGCGCTTTACCCTCACAACTCAGTCGGATCCTGTCGAATTTCTATCCTGGTTCTTGAACAACCTCCACCTTGGGCTTGGTGGCAGCAAGACAAAACCTGGCAGTTCCATGATCCAGCGTACGTTTCAGGGTAAGATGAAGGTTGAGTCTCAGGCCATCACAGCTCGTGCCGACGCTACTGATCGACTGCGCTTCGAAGATGCGGATGTCAAAGTGGACATTGTGCGCTTCCTCCTTCTGACGCTGGACCTCCCATCAGCACCACTCTTTCAGGACGAGCTCGAAAAGAACATCATCCCTCAAGTTCCCCTGACAACCATTCTCACAAAATATGATGGTCAGAGGGCTCAAGAACACCATACTCAACGCAAGCGTTACCGACTCATGCACCCTCTTCCCCCCTTTCTTGCCTTTCACGTCAAGCGCTTCTCCCAGAACAAGTTTGTTTCTGAGCGCAACCCAACCATCGTCACTTTTGACGCCCGTAATCTCGACATGTCACCATACGTTGAGCCAAACCCCAAGGAGTGGCCCCCAAGTGAGCCCATCTGGTATGATCTGGTGGCCAATGTCATTCACGAAGCTGTTCGAGTACGAGAGGACGTTGTTGACAGCGGTGAGGAACGTAAGACTTGGAAGGTTCAGCTGAAAAATAAGGCAACGGATGAATGGGTGGTCTGTCAAGACTTATACGTTGATAAAGTACAGAGTGAGCTGTTATATCTTGGTGAAGCATATCTCCAGATCTGGGAACGGAGGAGAGATTCCAAGGGCAAAGGCAAGGCCCCATGACGGTAAATACCGCCAATAGTGAGCCTCTATCCGTACATACACACTAGATTTTAATACCACAACTTGACGATCCGATTTACTCGTTCCTGGGAGAGAAATATCAGCCCCATAAGCTCGCTCTTTGAACTATAGCTCTCGCTGAAATACACTATGGTAAACCGTACTCAATCATACGCAGCTAGTAATACATCGTTCATAAACAAGGTCATCACCGTGACCTCGCCCGTCGTGCGCAGCCGATGTCTCATATCTAAGTCCTAAGTTGTCCAGTCCACCTACCCTAAGCCTCATAAACACGGTATCACAGCCCCATCCAGGAGAATTCTCCAACTCCGCCCAAAGGTGATTGTGGAAACAAAGGAACGAGCAAAAAGAATATGCCCCTCAACGCTGACTTTTGAAGACACTCATGATATACAATACAAAGACTATACCGAGATGGGTTTTCAAGAGCGCGCTGCAATCTCCTAAGAGAGGGACTGTTCAGCGGCCTGCTTCGAGGGTCCGCCCGTGTGGCGCTTGTCGTGGTGGTGATGTTGGCCAGCCTTTTCGCGGCGCTGCTCCTCAATGGCTGTTCGTTGTTGAATGCTAGAATCGTGGCTCTTGAATTCGATGCGAGTGCTTGCTGGAAAGTTAAGGACATGCTTCATCGTCTCACTGTTCACCATTTAGCTAAAATCAGAGGAAGTCGATTACAGGCCGTTGAAACTTACCGAATCTTAATGACTCGACCACCATCAGTGCGAGTCCAGATGCTGAGAATGTCCTCACCATTGCGAACACTCAACACAGCACCACAAACATCATCGCTAGCATCGGCAAACTGATCACCAATGAGGCTGAGAATGAGATCTTCCCAGTACCTGTCTGCCACACCCTTCTTCATCCGAACCACCCACTTTCCTCCCTTCTTGTTGACATCATCCTCCCATATTGGGCGAATGCCTTTCTTGAAAAGGTGAAAATCAGAGACAACAGGGAGTGTGGAGGGACGTTTCAGGTGACGATATATCTCCCAGAACTCTTCCCCGGTCCGTACAGTTGCGATCTCGTGTAGCGTCTTTTCATATTCGATGAAGCCGTGTGCCTTCGAGATCGGTGGTCGATACCAAAATGTCCATGAATCAACTAACGCATGCGAAGGATTTGCCGTGGATGCCCCAGACTGGTTGTTCTCAGATATCGCGGTCATGCCGGATCCTTTACCCGCACTCTTAGATGGGTCCTTCGTGCCGGACTTGACTACCGCTGATGCCATGGCAGTATCGAAAGGATTGGCTGAAGTCTTCGGGGTTTTAGCCGACCCAAACGAAGCAAACGCTCCAGATCCTAGGCCAAAGGCACTGGAGGCACCGCTCGTGGGTGACACTAGACCTCCAGGTGTGGTATTAAAAGGGTTCGGTTTAGTCGACGAAGGAGTATCGCCACCTTGGCGCTTGGGGAATGAGGCATTGCGATTGAAGGAGTCACCACTGGACCCTTGTCCGGGTGTTGAGAGGGAGAGCTTGCCGGTGCTAAGAAGGCGTTGGTGAGAACTTCATATTGTAGGTGAATGTGCAACTTACTTTGTGCGGCGGGACCAGAGGTTGCTAGTATCCATCAAGACCGAATGGGACAGGTCTGTCGACAAATCAATAGAGGGCGGGGAAGACCTGGTAGGTACGCCTTGGATAGACCAGGGAGAGGACCGGAGAAAGCGTGTGCGACGTCGATACACTTATAGACTGCAGCTGGTAGTGTCGGTGTCGATTTAGTAGAAATAGTAGTCGATGTTCGTGATGGTGGCCGTTGGGAGTTACACTGTCTCAAGGTTGAGGGGGCGATCAGTAGGTTCACGGCGAGACTATTTTAAGATCGAAAGATATTGTAGGATGATACGGTTATAGACGAATTCGTGACGTTGTGGGATTTCGCAGTATTGTAGTACGTATTACAGAAAAGAGCTGAAGAAATTGGAACGTCAAAGGTGAAGTTGTTGGATGTTTGGGAATTTTGATTTGGAAGAGTTGCAAGTGGGAAAGATAGTATGTTAGACGTATGGAAGAATTTCTGACAGCCCACCTACGAAGATACTAACCTAGGTTACATTGGTACTAAAAAAATCCGAGCAGCACTGACAGGCCTGTGTACTTTTTATGTAGCCTCGCGGCTTCCTCATATGGCCATGTACTTAAAAGATACTCACGATGGCCCCTGTCAGACCGCAAGCCCTGGAAGCTAGCACCCAGCTCGCTGGAAAACACTCCAGTCAGGCTCCGAAAAGCCTGTCCAACCTGCCTGACTGGTACTTTACCTACCTTATAAGATACTTACCTATGCTGAACGCCCATTCCCAGCCCCCAGGCCCCATCCACATATGAAATCATGACCGATTCTACAGAGTGGTATATTGGATACCGTGGCGGTTTAGATACCTTAGAGGTCACCCCAAAAAAATGACGACAATGACCGAGTAGTGGGATGGGATATGAATTTCAAGCCTGAGAAGTTGAGGCCCATAAGTACTGGTCGAGGTGATAAAGAATTGTGGAATAGTGAAATTACCTTTCCCGTAAGCCGGGTCAGAATTTCGTAAACAATATGCACAAGTGAGTAACACACTAGCGATATGTCTTTCAGTTTCATCCACGACACCTATCAATCGTTTCCTCATAACTAGCACTGATGAACCGAACTCCCGAGTCTCAATTATGATATCTGTTGAGAATGGCCAAAGCCGTTTCTTTCTCGGCATAATAGAACTATGAGGTTGATTAGTGTTTTTAAAAGATCTTGGTAAATTGACATGTTCCCTTGGAGCTGGCAGTGACATTTGGCTCTGAATATGTGAGATAAACTAAAGAAACCAGGGTTTGACATATGCGAAACTCTCACCTACGACTGGGGGGGATGATCATGACTTGTAGGTTGGTGGCTTCATGAATCTCGTATGAGTCTTGATTCGCTTATCCTGGTTAGAAGACTAGAGCACTGGCAGGCCAGGCATCAAGAACCTGTAAGTACAGTTTTGCGACAGGTATTACACTTGTATTCATCGAGTAATATAGAAATCTTGTAATGTATAATTGACATAAGCACCTAGCAGTTACATGGACGCTTTTATCCGACATTCATATTGGGTAAGGTATTTTCAGATCTCCTATCACTTGACTTTGCCCTATTAGCCTGTAGATCAAGGCAGGTAACAAGCAGTCGCAGACTACAGCTCATCTCACAGCTTCCTACTGTATGAGTTCCAGGTTCGAGTTTCATCGAAGCTGAGACGAGATCAATCACCCCTTCTAGGCTCACCCACTCGGCCCCACTTCACAGCCCAAAAAGTTTCTTATCGTGACCTCTTATCACATTGCTCCAGAAAAAAATATTCTAAGATTTACATAGTAGGTCAACAACACTCAAATCTTGAGATACCGCGGATACACCTCAAGCGCACACCTTCACCACTGTCGCAATGGGTGTTACACGAACAAACACCATCAAGAACAAGCACGCCGCTGCTCCTGGTGCTGCCAAAACCTCTAAGCGCTCCGCCACCGATGGTATTGCTAAGTCCAAGAAGTCAAAGGGCCCCACGCTGAGCCAGCAGGTCAAAGACAAGGGTCGTGAGGCACTTCTGCAAAAGTTCAAGAACCCCAAGAAGAAGAAGTATACGGACCAACAGCTGGGTATTCCCGAACTCAACACTGTCACGCCTGTTGGCGTCATCAAACCTCGTGGGAAGAAGAAAGGCAAGGTTTTTGCTGATGATCAGGTAAGAAGTTGTGGTCCCGAACGTGCTTGCGCAATTCTAACCTGCTATCCCTCTAGGAAAGTATGAGTACCATCATGGCGCTCGTCCAAGCGGAGAAGGATGGCCAGATTGAGTCCAAGATGATCAAACAGCGTCAGATGGAAGAAATTCGCGAAGCGCGCAAGGCCGAGGCCGAGAAGAAAGAACAAGAAAAGCAGTCGAAACTTGAGGATACCAAAGACTCTCTCCGAAAGAGGAGAAAGCGCAAGAGCACAGGTGACGAAGAGGACAACATCAAGGAGTTCACCACGAGCGGTAGCAAGGGGACAAAAGCAAAGGGCAAGAAGCGAGTTTCGTTCGCCTAGGCCTTCGACCTACGATATAGCAAAAGTTTTCGGAGTTTTTGCATTGTTTGGCGCATGGAGTTTGATAGATAGGCTGGGGTCATACCATGATTTCTGGTGGTTTCTGGAGATACAGCGGTACAAGAGCACAAGACTGTATTCGAACCGTGGTTGCTCACTCGGGTGCAGACTTACTCAATTCACTAGATGGAATTCCCGGATTTATTTTGAGCTTTTAGCTCTGGATATTCTGTGTCAGATCTATGATATCTAAACGCGCTTCTATAGATGTCTATACCGTGCTAGTCTACTGTGGTCGTCAATTGCGTCGAGAGGCCCCTTCTTATAGTTCTTTGGAATGGGTTGACTTTATATCAAATCTGCTACTTAGTCTTCCACAATGACCAGCTTGCGTCGCATGGGGATGTAGCCATGTCCGTCGGCTAAATGATCATTGTTGTTGGGGTTAACGAGGGGCCTGAGATCATTGAGATCAGTCTTGAAAGCAAGATGGTTTAAGAAGTTGGCAACCTGGAAATATTAATGTTGATGTCTAGCAATATCACTAATAAGAACTTACGGGTTTTGTAAACCAACGATCGCCCGAGGTTTCAAACCAGCACAGATGTCCTCCCAGGCTAGAGGTGAGAAGGACAGTATTAGGATTCTGTTTGAATTCTTCATAGGGAATAGCTTCCTTGACAGCAATCTTGTGACAGTTAGAAATGGCTGAGAAGTTGCAATAGAGCAGAAAACCGGAATCCTTACCGGGTCATCAGTTGAGTGGACAGCCAGGAAAGGAATCTCAATGGAAAGTATGGAATCCACCGATGAAGCGTCGCGGTAGTATGCACTCTCCGTCGGATACCCCCAAGAAGGACACCTGGCAAAGTCAATTTTTAGTCGGAATAGAGGGAAGCGACTTACTGGATGAGGCGATCAAACTCATAGAGGTACGTGATGTTCATCACGGCCTTGACATCGATTTTGCTGTACTTTTCCAACTCGGTTCTATGTGTGGCAGCGAGTTCTTTTAGAGCACCTTGATAACATCAGCAATTGCTTTAATGAACTACCTAGGCATGAATATGTCGACTCACTGCCCATGACTCGAAGATAAACTTCTTTGCCGATGTAGCTGTTCTGTAGGATCTTGCTGGAAACTTCTAGATTGAATGGGTTGCTGCATACAACTGCTCCCTTGAGGACACAGTTGGGCCCCTCCTCGCCACAGTAGTTTGTGTTAGACTGAGCCAAAATTCGGGGAAGTAATACTTATATAGTTGGTGAGCATGTTCGCTCCGAGAGAGAACCCTAAACCGAACAAAGGTCGGTTAGGGAAAGTTTTCTGTAACCACTTTATTGTCTTGGATGAATGTTAGTGGGATGTTTTCCTTGGAGCACGAGTATCCTTTACCTGACGAATGTCCCATGTCGCTCGAGCGTTGTACAAGACACCACTGGTGATCTTGCTGCGCGCACAACCCCGCGAGTTAACGACGCAAACTTCCCAGCCACCCTCGCCAATCAATGGCGCAATAGTATGTCGAAGGTAGATCTCGTGAGAACCGCCTGAAAGACCATGCAGGACAACAAGCATGGGCTTGCAGTCGTCTGACCCGATATGCTCAAACTCTTCCGGAGTGAAGTAAGCTGTTCGTCGAGACAATGAAGGGTCATCAGGGGCCTCAAAAGGCTCAACAGCAAAGTCCACGGCGAACGTTCCATGGTAGATCTTGTGGTCAGCATCAAAAATCTTGCGCTTATAGTAAATCTTTGGTCCTGCAGGTTTGGTCGCTGTCCACATCGTCTGCAGGTGGCCATTGAAGAGCAGTGGGTTCAGCCGGCATGGCGGTGTTGCCTTTTCGCAGATGGATAAGAGATCGGTAACATTGCCATCTTTCTCTTGCACCTTTCGAGGTGAAGGCGCATGAGTGAAGTTGAGTTCTGCATGTCCAAGCCACTCCATGATGAGATCCGTACAAGCCGTGACCGATGTAGGCGAACCAATTTCAGATCCGAGTGAAGAGGAGAGAAGTTTCGACCACAAGCGAAGACGGATACAACTGAAAGGGGGTGAGGGTAGGGACGTATTAATAAAACTTTGGCATTTATCAACCAGCAAATTGCCCCTCCATCCTCCGACGACAAAACGGAACGACTTCCATGCCTGGTTCTAGTGATCCTACGGTGGATACACCCGTTCCGGTGGCCGAAACAACCATCACTGGCATGGATAGATCTGTACATGCTATGATTTTTTATTATTATTAGTATGCTTTGTTTATACTCCATACTTACTGGAAGATCTTGGTTATCAACTAAAACTTCTACCAGGCAAACGGTTAAAGTATCTAAATATTGCGAGCTATAAGTGCATTTACTATTTCACTCATGAAAATCGCAATATTCACCTAATTCTCGCCTTACTTCTAGATGACCCTACAGAAGGGTCTTTGTTGAAGACTTGTACTCTAGACAGATCTTATGTCGCGTTGGCCTAGTCCATCTGAGACTTGCATTTTAACTTCTTACCTGGCGCTAGGCAAGTGGGTCACAATGGTCAAAGAACCGAGGCACGATTTTAGGCGACAGGATTTCATACTTAACTTAGGTAGGTAGGTACCCTACCTTAGTACCCAAGCAACAACTATCAACGCAGCTAATAAGAGTAAAACTGACAGTGGTCATCCGTATGAACGTATGTTGTTGATATGTACGGTGAACGAATGCAAACATTGAGGCTGGAAACGGGGTTGCATTGACAGAAACAAAGCTCACTCTTCCTACCTACTTATTTCATCCTTCTCTATGTACGTACCTAAGGTATATGGTCCTGTCATGAGTCTCCATTCATTTAGATATATCATATGTTCAGCGCATCTAAAAACAATGGCAATGCCTTCGAGGAGATATTCTCCATATTGGCCAATCCACCATTCGGTTGGTGTTTCAGCTTCTTTCCAGGTTGTGATACCAAGGGATGGCCACGTGCATCTGTATATTCACGTGACCAAGACGCTTGCTCTTCCCGGCGCTCTGGAATTCCCACAACAAGGATTCAACCATCAACCTACACCCAGTCACAATCTCCAGAAGATGACCAACTGGCTGCTGTTCTGAAACTGTGATAATAGACGACACCTGGTTGATGGTATCTAAATGGCTTGCAATTTCCATTCGGCCAGGCTTACCACGAATTGAAATGAATCGTCTATCGACCGAGCGCACTATATAGTGCTCCCATCCCTTCCGACAATCCGAACCACCATAAGCACACCCTTCAACCTCGTCACCATTCCATACGCCTTGCTTTGATGAACCAGTAGCTATATGCAACTTGCTCAGACGAATTCGAAAAATCTCCACGTGTACTGGAACTTCATTCATGAAACCGAAGCCCTGGACAACCCGCTCCTACTTCAGTTTGGTCTGCTAAGATGCAGGTTAAAATTATCACAGCCTATCCATCTTGCACCAGCTTCTCGTTCTCCTGCGTGGTTTTGCTTCGGTTGCTGCGATCTGCTTCGTACGCTGAAGCCTTTTAACACTCGGTTCTCATTAACATTGGTCCCTCATTGCCGCAGGCATGGGAAAACTCTGCCTTGCAGTCCATACAACCAACCAATGTTACGCACTGATTCGGGCATCACTTAACTGGCTGAAGGGGTAATTCGTCGCATGATTCAATTTTGATTTACCATGACGACAGCAAAAAGGTGTTCATATGGTCTTGGATAACCTCCGAATTGAGTCGTCTGATAAGGGTCGATAATTTATGGCAGCATGACTCTGTTATCGGAACTTGGCAGGCTTACTGACTCTTGTTTCTTGTTCAAGAGCATGAACCACTACTTCAGACGCAGCGGGTGAATTTTGCGTTGCCATAGTGTGTCTTCATGCTCGAAGTACCGGATGGCTTGGTTGGACGAGCATTGACGTGTTAAGAGGAAGTCACAGTCGTGATTTGGACTGTCGTAAATTATCCACATGGATTCGTATATAGTTCTTTTGCTCTTTTGAGAGCAGCGATACGATGAGATCATGCTGTCTCTCACCTGGTGGAACCATTGGGGGTTAACCCAAGCGATCCAACCATCAACAGCTAACACCAAGGCGCTTGATATCTGCAAAGATCTCTGGACGGAAGCCGCACAATAGCCAGTGCATGGGCGAAAGAATGACGCCTAGAGAGCTGGAAGATCGTGCAAGTGCATGAACCTGGGAAATTCATCAATCTCATCAAGAGCTTGAAACATCTGCCCATTTCGATCATTTCTGCGCCTATTACCAACTTCTGGCGCTTTAGGACACAGGTTTACTCGGGGCGAGCCTGATCTATCAACAAATCCTGACAAGGCAACTCTCACGCAAAACTTACATTACCCTAATCATTGGCTTCATTCTTCCTTTTTCCCCTTTATTTTTCTTTCTCTTCTCTTTGGCCTTGCGTCAATCGCACTGATTTTGCAGATGACCAAAAATTCCCCGACCTGCATTGGGCCAAAAAGCCTACATGTTAAATTCCCCGCGATCACTCAGGGCCACTGATAGTTAGCGGGTCACCGACGTCAAGGCTCAAGGTACTTACCTACCTGGTCATTCCCATCGGTTAAGGTGCGGCCCCTAAGTAACCACTGAAAACTCGACGCCCAGCTGCACTCATGGGGACCGCATCCAAACCTCCACCTCGACGTCGACATGCTGCCATGAGAGACGAGCGAGAAGTTAATGACCAAGGAGAACGGGCTCGACATGAGCGAGGAATGAAATCCTCACAGAGATCAAGGTCTCCCCGTCAAGTTCGCGATTCTCGCCACGATTCCGACACACGCCGCAACCGCCCACTCACGAGACCAGATTCTCATTCATCTCGCCGTCGTCGCCATTCGCACGATCGTAGTCGTGATCGCGCTTCTCGTCTATCGCCCGAGCAATCACGTCGAGCACCAGAAGTTGAAGATCTCATTCCGCGTTATCGAGAACGCCATCGCGAAACCGAGGAGAAGCCTCCACGGCGAAGCCAGAGCCGAAGCCCAGGCCACGTCCATATCGGCAGGGGATCGCCATCGGCAGCCAAACGACATCGAAGCCGGAGCCCTTCTTTGACTATTTCCAATCGAAAGAGATCCAGGAGAAACAGGAGCCCAAGGCCAAGGACAAGGGACATCAGCCTGGAGTCTCCATCTAGGAAGCACGCTAGGCCTTCCTCACGCGACCGACGTAAATCATCGCCTCGCCAAGAAGCACGATCTTCCAAATCTCCCACACGTTCACGACCTAGATCTCCAGCAAAGTCGGATTCGGATTGGCGACGGGCAGACCGAGAGGCTCAGTCACAATTGGACCGACCTCTGCCACGGTCACGAAGCCGATCGCTTACATCAGAGCACCACTTGGCTTCATCCCGACGAGCTCGTGCATCATCTCGCGAGGATCAACGGTCGTCAGGTCTTGGGCGGACTTCATCACAGCGACAGCTTCCACCACGGTCACCTCAAGCAAGTAGGGAACGGAGATCTCGAGAAGGGTCGCCGGGTTGGCGTCATTCTTCGAGGTCCGATATTGACGAAGACATGACCTCCAGAAACAATCTTCGTGGAGGCTATAACCCCAAGTATCATCAAAAATCACATATCAGTAATGATCCGTATTCCCCATCACCCCAACACGCTTCGTACCATAACTCGCCTTCACGATCACCATACGGACCATCACGTGGTGGATGGAATGGTCATCAGTAAGTAGACCCTGGCAACAAGCACAAATGTAATCGTCTATTAACGCCATTCTAGGGCCTACCCACCTCAGTATCCTCAGGGGAGTAGTCACGGTCCCCCAAGTGGCCCTTCTAGCCATTATCATTCCAATACTACACGGTCACCGCCATACGCCGCTCCGACAGGCCCGATGCAGCAGTATCCTCAGGGGGGGGGCTACCGCGGCGGCTACAGAGGTGGCGGTTTTCGAGGTCGTGGGAGAGGCGGCTTCAAGAATTCTCATTGGAACTCAGGTCCTCCTTCAAGAGGACACCACGACGATTTAGGCAATGAACGCTTCAGCAATGTGGACAACCACGGAAATACGGGCCCTGAGCCTATGGATGTTCAGGAAGAAGTATTCCAATCTCATGATGAATTGGGCGAAGACACCAGCCAGGTTGTTCAAGATAGAGCAAACCCATTGACTACCCCTAACAGACCACCCCCATCCGGCCCAGGAGGTTCATCTGGTAGCAAGTTCAGTTTTGCCTTTAAACCTTCATCAAAGCCAGCTGTCACTGCCCCAAAGCCTGAGATATCACAAAAGTTGAATGCTGCTCCTCGGCGAGAACCTCAGCCTGAGAATCGAGACAGAGATCGAACCCGAGATCAAGAGCGCGAACCTCCCCGAACTGCACCGACAGAGCCAGCTTCCTCTCGGCCACGCCACGAGCGTCGCCATCCTCCCGAAGGCCCTAGAGTTGCGCCCCGTATGCGTAAAGTGATGAAAATCATGAAGCGACCGAAGCCAAGGCCGACACTGCCAGCTGATCTGGTGGACTCGGAATCTGTCTTCTTCAGAAAACCTGGAAACGAATCAGTCGTTGGCTCTGGTACATACGGCAAAGTTTTCAAGGGCCTGAATGTTTATACAAAGGGGATGGTTGCCCTCAAACGAATTCGAATGGAAGGCGAGCGTGATGGGTTTCCCGTCACAGCTATCCGAGAAATCAAGCTTCTTCAGTCCCTTAGACATGTCAATATCGTCAATCTTCAAGAGGTTATGGTCGAAAAGAATGATTGTTTTATGGTGTTTGAGTACCTGTCGCATGACCTCACGGGGCTGCTGAATCACCCAACATTCAAACTAGAGACGGCTCAAAAGAAAGACCTCGCCAAACAAATGTTCGGGGGCTTGGATTATCTTCATACGCGAGGGGTACTCCATCGCGATATCAAGGCCGCAAATATTCTCGTCAGTAACGAGGGAGTCCTCAAGATTGCTGATTTTGGCCTCGCCCGATTCTACGCCAAGCGTCACCAGCTGGACTACACCAATCGAGTCATCACCATCTGGTATCGCTCACCAGAGCTATTGCTTGGCGAGACTAAGTACACTGCTGCTGTTGATGTCTGGAGTGCAGCATGCGTTATGGTTGAGATTTTTGATCGAAATGCCATCTTCCCAGGTGACGGGACCGAGCTCAGCCAACTGGAAAAGATCTACAACGTAATGGGCACGCCGAATTTGAAAGACTGGCCCAATCTCGTCGATATGGCTTGGTTTGAACTTTTGCGCCCCACTGTGAAGAGAAGGAATGTCTTCGCAGAAAAATACCGTGATAAGATGTCACCAGCCGCCTTCGACCTGCTCTCCGCCATGTTCCATTACGACCCTGCAAAACGGCCCAGCGCTGCACAGGTACTCCAACATGCATACTTTACGGAAGAAGCACCAGCAGCCCGCCAGGCTACAGAGTAAGTCGATCAAGCTTGCATATGACAAGCATCACTAACTAACCGATCCGTAGACTCGCAACACATAACGACTGGCATGAATTCGAGTCTAAAGCCCTGAGGAAGGAGAACGATCGACGCGAGAGAGAAGCCAAAAAGCTGGCTAAAGAGAATGCCGGGCGGGACAAAGAGAAGGATAAGAAACGCATTAATGAAGGGACCGACCAGCGCGACACAAAGCGGTTACAGGTTGACAAGAATGGTGGTAACAAGCCCAAGCCGGCAGTCGCACCATCGAATTCGACCTCTGAAGCGTAATATCCATGATACCTTGATCTATAACTCGAAACGATTACTCCTCGGCTATACACTTGGTACTTTCGAACACAGACGGCATTACCCAATCTGCAGAAGTCTTCGAGGCAATTTGACGTTCCCCGTCCTCTTGTTGGGCGTCTCGTCTCCTCGTAGGCCAAGGCGACCAAATCAGGGGACTGGCGTTTTTGTTTTTATATATCATCCTTCGTTTCTTTTGAGTCTCGGTGGCTTCATAACTTCTCATGTTGGAACCTGAAGCATTCATAATGCATGGGCGCTGGCATGGGTTTCTATTTGTTTTGCCGGCTTCATCGCCTTCTTTTTTGCATCCTGCCTATTGGCGCTGGATGGGCAGTGGTTACAGAGCTGGAACAGAATTTTCTTTTTGACGAAGGCATGGCAAAGTATTGTTGCTATATAGAAATGACCAAGACAGTGAATCAAAGACGGGGCGAAAATTAGACAGCGAAAGCCCGTTAATATGTATTAAGCCATCCTCAGGAAGACAATCGCGGCCAGCTAAGTGCATCATCGAGGTCTATTTATGTGCGACAAGTCCTAGGACTCCCCATGCCAGTCAAAGATATTGCAGCTTACCTATTATCTTGGGTTGTCGTTGAGGAAGTCCTATCACACAAATGTTACTTGCTGCTAATGCCGACCCTTTTTGGAGTTTCAATAGGCAGCTCGATCCGATAAAACCAAAGGATCTCATACTTTTGACTTCTCTGCATCTGTCCCATCCCTAATCATATCATTATTGGCTTCGTAAAATCGTGAGTAATTCGTTACATCGTTGCTGGGCGTTGAATCATGGGTGATTACCCAACCCAACTGCCCTTTTTAAGTATGCGGGTATGTCTTTGAGCAAGAGTGCTGTGTTCCTCTTGTTTGAGCTTCGTCTTCTTCTTTACTGATCCGCCGCCGCCTCGACACCTTTTCCTTTGATATCTCGAGTCTTCAGAAGCTCACGTAGACTAACCTCTGCACGGCCCTTGGTCGATGGCAAAGTATCAGACGACCGCCAGGTCATCCAACCACTAAGAGTGGACATCAAATTGCTCCTTTGGTTAGATGTCTCGATTGCAGATATAGAGCCATGGACAACCGGCTGGTCAAGTCCTTCTGTGGCTGCGAGACCCTTCTTTGGTAAACCAGGAGGATGCTCTTTGTTTGTTATCTCAGGTGCTGTTCGGATTTCGAGTTGGCTGCTTGATGTTTGAGGTAAGGCAGGCTCACTGACAAGACCAGCAGCCGTGGGTCGACTCGAATCCAAGTCATGGAGGTGCATGCTCAACCGATTGCCATCAATAAGGGCCAGTGAACCAGACCGTTTTTGGCGAGGTGACCGCTGTCTTACATCCTCCTCTTCCATGAACATGTTCTCGCTGGCTCCTTCTTCAGACGAGACCGATGATCCGTGTTTGCTGGACCCTTTTTGTGTGGCTCTGCCGCGAACGTCCTCAGCAATCTCTGCAGCGGACTTCTTCTTCGATTTATCCTCATCCGATGATCTACTCGATGACATTATGGTCTCCAGTGTTCCCATGGCTCTGCTGTTCCTCCTCACGCCCATGGGTCGTTTTCTAGATTGTTTGATGTTCCTCTCATCGTCGGATGACACAGCTTGAAGGGTGGGTCCCTGAGCCTCCTGGCTCTCGATAGCTGGAGCCATAAAAGACGAGCCTGAGCCATGGGGAGCATAATGAACTTCATACTGGTTGCTAAGTGAGTATCGTGATTTAGCACAGATCTCTGCGATACGGTCCAGATCAGCGTTTATATCAGTACCGCCACTCTGGTCTTCTAAATTGGCCATAAAGCTTTTGAAGCGGAAGGCTTCGACAGATGGAAGTTTTGGCTCCTCTGGTTCATCCTCGATGCGTTTCTTTGTTCGATTTCTCGCCATTGTACCCATAATTCCATTTCGGACCGAGGCAGGACCTGTACCGAAAGGCAGCACTCGTCGTACGAAAGCTGAAGGACCGCTACTCTCTGAAAGTGCTGAGCGGTGCCCTCGACCGTTGACAACAATGACTCCTCTGTCCGCAGGCTGTGCTGGTACAGGGGCGTAGTAACTTCGCACGATCACAGGCTGCGAATAGGTACTGCTCTGAGCACCAGTAGACTGTGCGTATCGATGGCGAGTGGGGAAATTGGTATTCAACTCTCGAAGAGCCGACGTTCGATGCTCAGCAGTTGAATTGTCAACAGGAATGGGTTTTCCCTCTGCAGTTGAGGGCACCAGGCTCGTCGATGAGGCGTTCGTCTGGAACAGGGGTGGGAAGGAGAATTGAAGAGAGTGTGGACGTTGTTTGCTGAGGGCCGGTGTTGATGAGGTTGACGTAGAGGCGTGGTGTCGAGATGGTTTGTGTTGATGGATTTGGGGCGGCTGGAGGAGCTCCTCTGGGGTAGGGGATCGCATGATGGTGAATTGGAACCTGACTCTGTATATATATAGTATGAATGTGGTGTGTGGTATGCTTGTTTTCTGTACAGGTATGGGAGTTGGAGGCGATAGAGCGATGTGTTGATTCGGGTCAAACGCAAATGTCACCCCAGGTGTACACCAATTGGGGCGGGCATTAGATGCTCCGAAGCGGCAGAGTTAGGGTAGTATACTAGAGCTTTGCATATGGGCTTGTAGCTAGTATCTGTACAGACGTGTACACTTGAGGGTGGCAAGCGAACGCTGAAATGGGGAAGCTGTTGGGATGATGATTGTCGTGGTCAACAGTCGGTCTAGGATACCTATGCAAGGTGTTCCGGGGATTAGCTGCATAGGCAGCGGTAAAGAAGCAAGTGTAGAAAACTTAGTACCTTTGGCCTAGGTAGCCTAGCTCCTAGGCAAGTAGCGTGTAGCAAGGTACCTAATGGGAACGATGTGCTCCGAACAATTTGGCGCATCGACCCAGAGGATGTGTGGATTGGGCAGCTAGAACAATGAATAGCGAGTGATGGGCGCCGGCAAGGCAACAAAACGTAAAACCATGGAGTCTGGTTTATTATTGATTTTGTCTTGTCTCGGTCTGTCTTGGCTAACGGGACGGTCAAGCCGTTGATGCAAGACGTGGTGCAGTGGGTCGATGGATGCAGGAGATGCAACAGACAGTAGCAAAAAGAACAGTATGGCACTCTCCGGCTACAGATACGGCGTAGTTGTAAAGCGAGGGGTTTTGTTTGTTCTTGGTGGAGATGTGGGATGAGAGCTGATAGATGATGAGATTGCAGGGAGAGGCAATAAGTCAGGTTGAGAGAGCCGGTCTAGTCGGTACCTCTAATGTTGAAGAGAATGCTGGCTGTACAGTCAGGCAGGCCTCTAACTTGAAGCTACCTACCTAACTTCATAACGCTGGATCTGAGACAGCAAGCTGCAAGAGCAAAGGGTGTCTTAGAAAATAAAGGAAAGAAATAGGGGATATTTTCTCTCACATGCGTTTCGTTGCTTTTCCCTCTGGGTCCATTGATGTTAATTCTTGAGGCTGATAGGAAGTAGTCTACGTAGTGAAGCCAATCAGGACAACCCAAATTTGGCCCTTATGCATGAGTGTCGTGGCTGTCGATAATTAGGCACTCAGTGAAGGGATCAAGCTCGTCTCGGGCGACGTCCCCGCATTGTCTTTCATTGGCTTGCATCTACAATAAAGCTCTCGGTAACATATCTCTAGGTACCTAGGTACTTACCCTGAACCACCTCCATAAGAAGATTCATTGCTCACAAATGTCCAGCCTGTCGAAAGCTGGGTTTATTGAAACAAACATATGATACACCTAAGAACTAGGATTCACCCCTAGGATCGTGTGTCGGCGTGTGGTGTATTTGAAACTATTCCTGTCAATTACGTTGGCACGACATATGTAATCATTGTGGTACACTTGTAGTTTTGGTATGGATAATAGGCACATATCAATGCACATGCTGGGATGGCCAAGGCGGACAACTCACACCTCCAAGTCATTACGTAGCAAATTTTGTGCATTTATTAGTTCCCAGTACGCTCCCAATGTTCGATTTTACATGCAGGGATATTCAACAATACGGACTATACATACGGGCGTTATGGTATCCTCTGTCTATAATTGGATTTTCAAACCCTTCCCTTACCAGTATGGACTAATATCGAAATCTAACTTGAATTCAACACTATCTAAGATGTACCATGTGTCTTCCGACAGTAGCATACTAATATGGTGTTGATACTGCGTCGCCGTTCTCACACCAGACCAATTGATCCGTATATAACCCAAAGGTTAGGCAGGCATCAGCTCCTTACTGGTACACCACCTTTATCGCAGCCGATGTCGGCGAATATGCGACCCAGGTGATGCAAACAACCTCGCCTGAGTTCGAATACAGCCCATAACGATATTCGATTGCCACCAATGTCTACTCATTTTATGCTGCACGCCCCATTGTTCCATAGCCCTGTCCACCAGTTTGCACGTTGTCGGAGTAAATGCCAGGCGCAGGTCCTGTCGCAAAACGGCCCTCGCGCGCCTGTTCTCGGCGATCGTAGTAGATGTACTCAAGGTAGAAGGCGTGAATATGACCCGGAATGAAGCCAAGAAGAGTCAAGCAGATGTTAATGAACAGATCTGAGAAAGTTAGCATACGAGTGCAGCCAGATAGATATATGTTGCATACCCATGCCACATCCTGCAACGGCCCAGACGCCGATGGGAGGGACTGTGACCACATTAGTTTTACTTTGCATTATACGATCAGGAGGAGTCTGCGACTGACAGAAGATTGTAATGAGGATAAGGAAGACGGCAGAGATAGCACCCATGGTTGCGACTCGTTGACGCAAGGTTGAGGAATGTTTTAAGAGGTAGTTCTGTCGATGACTCAAGAAGCCGTGAATTCGCGTTCTGTTAGTTGAGAGGAAACAAGTAAGGTCGTCACAGAAGTCGTCGAAAATGTGCGCCACGTAAATGATTCCAAGTAACGTGAGGCCTTCGTTATTCTTGATTGTAACGCCAGGGAGGCTATGACGTAGGCCACGTCGGCATAAAATTTGCCGTGAATCCCAAGAAATCATCTTGTGGTGAAGCCTCCAAGAACAGCCCATACTGTAGAGTGATGTTTTTTACGAAAAAGAATTAATCCTGATCTTAATATTTGAGTCTAGGAGACCAACCTTAGAATGATATACTGAACAACATACTATAATTTGTAATTTTCAGGCATTATTATCAGAAGTGAGTAAGAAGATCTTTGGCATGAAGAGCCTATTGTCACTGGCCTGTTAGACCATTCACCAGCGAATTCTGTCCAATTACCAACAGCACAAGAGGCTAAGGTAGGCTACTGTAGACCACCACCAACGCGACAATGTTCAGAATGTCACAATCACCTGCATCATGTTGCTCATATCACAACGGTTCTTCTCTTGATCAGCACTCCAGTGGAACGTAGAGTTACAATCATTCTTACTTACCCATCCCCTCTAGCCAGTGCTGCGTCGAAAAGGTGCATTGATGTCCGGGCATGTGATTGATGACCCATGTTAGAAAGTTTTTGTGGCAGCTGCGAAAGTCCGGTTCCCAAGACGAAGGAGGAGGCTGAGCTCTAGGGGACAGGTCGTTTATATCAGACGAGCTGCTCATCACTCATCGACTATTGTGGAAGTTGAAAACTTACCTAGGTACCAAGTCTCATCACGGGCTAATAAGATCGAGGAGTAGAGACAGACTCTCTGTGATCAAGTACCCTTCTGTCACCTGGCCATCTTCACATTGATAAGGGAAGAAAAACCAAAGAATGAGAAAACATGGCTCAACTATATGCTAGGGCATAGTGGAATGTAAAGAAGTAAATGCTTTGCCTGAAGAATAATATATATATATATATATAATATTATCGTGTCTTCTCTTTTGGTGGGAAGAATGAGCAGCCTTTCTCAGAGTGTTTGATTCAGACACCTCTGCCTTCACGTCAGTAGCTGTTGGCCTCTGAACGTTGTACCCTTTCTAAAGGTGAACCTGAAGTATTGATACCGAGATGAACCCGTAAATGGTGTTATTAAAATCCTTGTTGGCCACCAGCCGAAACTCATCAGAGTCACCCCTTGTCTGGCATAGTGATACTCTGGTATGACATTATGACTGACTGACCTTATAGCCCCGTATCCGTAGTCTTGAAAGACAAGAGTGAGTTAATACATATTAATGGGGGACGTTTCCGGCTCTATTTATAGCTGGGATAATATTGGTTAAGGTCATCAGATAATCTCGCTACTCTATCTAGAATTCTAGATAGTTGAGTACTCCGTTACATTCAGAAGTTGGATGGGATTCATTTGCGTCTGGGAGCCTTCTCAGACTACATATGAACTACGAAGACTTGCGGCCTGTTTCGGTGAACATCTGGGCTATCAGCTCTCGCGGGATATAGAACATAGATCGTGAACCCCTACTCTCTTTATAAGCAATGTTGTCCGTCCTGTGCGTCTTAAAGCTGCTCAAAGGTTACCCAGCAAAAGAGGCTTATCAATCGACCTTGGATTATATTACTACACAACGCAGCAGACGTCATGTGCAGACATGATTCGCTCGCAAGTTAGGCTACTCAACGGGTTTGCTTCGATCAACCCAGCATTACGAAGATCCAAAGTCAAGTGGCAGCAGAAAAGAGAAGAGGTGAAGGGGGGAGGGGTCTGCATCATTGTGGACTGACTGATGTAGTTGGAGCGAGGTTGATGACGCCTCACCTTAGGCGGTAAATCTGTGTCCGCGCACGGGTGGGACTTTACCATGTGCTAACTACCTAGGCCATCCCGCCTGACTGATGATGGATTTCTGCTGTTCTTATAGTACCTGTTTGGGTAAATATTCAAATGCCACAAAGTGCAAGCTAGATGAGTGTGAACTAATACCTAGGCGTTTGAATAGCGTCTGGTCTTGTTAAATCGGTGGCAGCAGAACAGAATCGGGGTCTGGAGCAGTCCGATAATGAGGCTGGCACTGTACTGTTGGCTTTCGCCCTGCCTGAGCGGAGATTGCTGTTAGTCGACTGGCCACAACAGTGTCTGCGGTTGACCATTTCTCACAGGTAGGTAGGTTCGTTAGATTACTCTTACGAATCTGTCACTGTTCACATGGAACCTAAATCTCAGCGGGATTGAATTGATTTGCTGGAGTATTATTATCAATGCGTCTCGGATCTAGCACAGCAAATTCAGATCCAATCCTTTTCCTCGACACCTCAGTCATGTATACGCATCGTGAAATGTGGTTGGCAATGGTAATTACGCGCGGTCGCTGCGAGAAATCAGTGGGTTCCATTGGGAGGACGAATTACGAACTGTCAAAAACGTGGAGTATGGGCGGTAGGGTTACTTGTAGTCTTGGCGAAGGTACCTTACCTACCAACCTACCTTATTCATGACGATATTGATGTGTTGAGAACTTGAGCGGAATGGCAAAGTTTCGAATTATCAAGCCGAGTTTGAGATGGTAGGATTCGGACGCATCGGAAAGTGAAGATTTCCAAGCTGGGTTCGAAACTACTAACATATCCCAACTCAAGAGCGGCTGTGTCAGGGTCTTAACACTGCATTATCACACGGTGAGGAGGTACGAGCCGGAACATGTTTATTTAAGTATTTAGGTAGGTAAGGTACCTATTGATAAGAAAAGTTTGGTGATGTACCTAAAGAAATACTGAGAGTACCTAGCTTTTCGATGTCAAGCGCTTTGAACACTACCTAACCCAGAAGAACGTTTACAGAATGTTGGTCCGTCAAACCTTGCCTTCGTCAATTGACTCCAACGGTCAATAGCTTAGGTAAGAATATATGGTTTACCGGAACACCTCATTCTGAGCCATGAAGGTGTCTTGATCAGAAGAGTATCTGTATCTGGACATTATGAGATAGGTAGCTCCCGTTTATAGTCTGCTATTTGAAAGTACTACCTATAGCTACCTACTTTAGTAGGTACTGTAGGTAAGGTAGTGGAGGTATTGAAGCTGTGTTTCCCCTTACAGGTGACTGTGGCTCCCTGATTGCTCAAGAAAGGCCAGCATCGACGGAGGTTGATGGTAGAACCTAGTTGAAAGTGTGAGCTTCGATAGCAATAGGTATTTTTTAACGCCTCCAAGAGCGATAGCTGCCAACTGATTACAGAATCCACCCTCCACAGCTAATCTCTTATGACCTAACGATATGCTACCTAACTTATACTGCCCTTGAAGTTGAACAATCGCCCTTCATTCATGGCCGGCTCTTTAAATAGCCTGGTAGCGTGTGCTGACATTCTCCACTACATTACCTACGGGGCCTGATCCCCTAGGAGAGAAAGCACCCGCCTCAGGCCCATTTCGTGTTTGGCACCAACTCCCCTGAAGGCTGGAAGCTGGCATTTCAACTACTGGCCACATCCACATCCGTTCCGCTTCCCGTCAACTTCCCGCTCACCCACCTCACGTATACTTTTCTACCTCTTTCATCGCGAGCTGGCCGGGCCACGGGCTAGTTGCACATAATATTTCTTTGCCTTTCGATTGTTTATCACTACGACGATCTCAGGGAACCCACGAGATCTCCTCGTAGTTCGCCGCTGCCGCCTCGTCCGCGCTGCCAGCAAATCAGATACTGATTCTTCTCACCTCCCAAACTCGCAGCCGACCCTCGTCCTAGCGATTCCGTCGCGAATATGGCCTCGCAACAACTTCCCCAGCTTAACATCGATCGATATGTTGTCATCCATGTTGCGACTACCTGCGACGAGCACGGCGTTTATGTGACAAAAGACTCGGCCGAAGTAATTGAGCTTGGTTGGATCCTGGTCGACGCAAACTCACTTGAGGAGGTGAGAAACACCATCCTGTCCCGGCCTAAAACCCTCCCCCAAAATTTTCTGTGTTCCAAATTCTCCTCCAGAAGCAGCCAATGCCTCCGTATAACACACCGATTACTGACTAGCCTTGTCACTGCCAGATTACTCATGAGAGCGTCCTTGTCAAACCCGTCAATACTCCAATTACGCCCCTCTGTAGTAAGTTTTCTTACGCTAATGGCTCACCTTTTCCGTTACACATACTCCATGCTGCACTCTTTCGTTCAGACGATTGCCCAAATGCCGAAACCCAATATTGCTGGCCTTTCATGTTGAGGTAAAATTATTTTAGCTAACCCACTGTTTTCGCAGCGAGCCTGACAACTTTGACTTGGGAGCATGTTCGAAACGCTGGTACCTTTAGAGACGCTATCACCCGATTCGATACATTCGCTACCGAGTACTTAACCTCTAAGAACCTCGATTTCGTCTTCGTCACTCTTGACGCATGGGATCTCCGTGTTCAGCTGCCTCGCGAGGCCCGCGACAAGGCTGTGGTTCTCCCTCCTTACTTGCAGCACTCACGCACTTTCGATCTCCGTACCGAGTACCAGCGCTGGCAGCAACACCACCCCGAGTCCCTGCCATTCGGACCTTCGATGCTCTCCAACATTTGCGCCGCTCTCGAAGTTGAGCCTGTTCAGTCAAGTGCTCCGATTAAGCACAACCTTCCATTTCACCTCCAGGCTCTTGCCCCTGCCTCGCCACGACGTGCAATGGAAGAGGCTGTCACTCTTGCCCGAGTCCTCCGGGGGTTGATTCGTAAGTCGCAGCCTCCCCAGGAGCATCCCGATGTCTTGACTCGGCCCATGGATGCCCGGGCCGATGTTCGAGCTTTTCTCTCGGAGAGGAGCAAGGTTCTTCACATGTCGGGACTTCCACACGATACCACTCAGTCAGAGCTCGAAAGTTGGTTCACTCAGTTCGGTGGCCGACCCATTGCATTCTGGACTCTTCGAACCCCTGAACAGCATAAGCCCACCGGTACCGGATTTGCCGTATTCTCTTCTCATGAGGAGGTAAGTCTAATTGTTTCCTCACCAAGTCTCATTTTGCGCCATTTCCATCTTATTGTCGCCAATATGTGTTATCTGTCATGCTAATCAGTTATAGGCCGCTGAGAGCCTTTGTATGAATGGTCGTGCCCTTAATGAGAAGGCCATTGAGGTCTCGCCCTCCTCTAGCCGTGTCCTCGACCGCGCTCAGGACATACTGACTCCTTTCCCTCCTAGCAAGAACCGCCCTAGGCCTGGTGACTGGACCTGCCCTTCTTGCGGGTTCTCCAACTTCCAGCGTCGAACTGCTTGCTTCCGATGCTCGTTCCCTGCTGTCGGTGCTGGCCCTTCGAACGATATGAGCGGCGGCAATAACAATTATGGTGGTGGATATGGTTACGGACCCCCTGCTATGATGCCCCCTCCTCCCCACGGTGGCCACCATGGGCCTATGGGTCATGGCGGTGGTCGTATGGGCGGTAGCGGTGTGGTGCCTTTCCGTGCTGGTGACTGGAAGTGTGGTAACGAGGTCTGTGGCTACCACAACTTCGCGAAGAACGTTTGCTGTCTTCGATGTGGTGCCAGCCGCGCAGGCGCAGCTGTTGTTGCTGATTCTGGATACCCGTCTCCCATGGACAATGCCTCTCAGTATGGTATGAACCAAGGGTCCATGGGAGGTGCTCCAGGACCCGGACCATTCGGCGCTGGTAGCTCCTTCGGCGGCTCTGGTGGTGGTTATAACCAACAACACTTTGGAGGTCCGCCCAGCCACTACCTTCCCTCGGGTCTCGGAGGCGGTGCTGCCGCCTATCCTAGCTCCCTGAACACTCACGGCAGTTTTGGATCTGGACCTGCTTCCCATGCGGCTGGCCCTTTCGATAGTCGTGCTGCTGAGGCTGCGTTCCAGTCAGCCACCAATGGGCCTGCATCTGGTGGACCTTCAAACAACTTTTACAACAATAACGCTAACAACGGTGGCAATAATGAGAACGACCCCTTTGCTTTCCTCTCCAGCGGCATTGGAGGGCTTTCAGTCAGTGGAGGAGATGGCCGCCAGAATGGTGGTTCTGCCCCTCCTAACAAGTCGCCTGCTTAAACAGTAAAAGACTGTTACAGCCGATCCGCTGTGTGTTCCCTGGGTCAACCCTCCCATGTATATGGACCCGGGTGATGCGTACCGCTTTATTTTTTCGCGAAATTTCTTTGATGACGAACATAAAACATTTGCGACTGCAAACCCTGTGCTATCAGATCTATCAAAGGAAAGGTGGAACGGTGTGTGTATTGGTTCGGAAGGTCTGGTCGGAGTGACGGATAATTGATTATAAGGTGGGATGTGTTACAAAATTTCAAAGGTTAGGAAGACAAAAGTGACTTGCTTACTTTGCTGGGACCAGGGCCTCCTTTCTCTGGTGTTGCCGGTTGAGTCCATATGGTACGGGCTTTGCTTACTGGGGCCGCTGTCTGTTTTATGTTTCACGAGACTGGAGACGGCATGTTGCGGCTCTTCTTTCTCCTGCTATGAGGGCAAAGGAAGATCTGTAGATCTCTTGGCGATCTGGTCTCTGGTCTCCGAGGGCTTCAGGGGCTGGTGGTGGTATTGCTGGAAAACGGTTACGGGGTTGGGTGCATAGCGAAAGGGAGTGTGTATGGATATTTCTTGGCCTTTGTCTGACTCAGTTATCCCAGTTCACACAAAGTCGGCGGCTCATTACCCGACAAACTGACTGTTTTTCTCTATTGCCTGTCTCTCATATCTACCCTCATCTTCTGGATTTTGTCGCTGTCCCTCATTCTCTCCCATATGAGTCTGACGTTTTCTTTCTCATGTTGCTCAGTTGTCTTGATAATCTCTGCATCTTTCTATCTTCATCTGATTTTGCTTTGGACGCGCAGGAGCTGGGGAGCTGGGGAGCTGGATGGGGTGGCTAATAGGAACCTAAGCCACGGTAGGGAGGAGTCGGGGTGTCAAAATGGATGTTATGTCCCATGGGCTGGCCAAAGCTGCATCCTTGCTGCGCATAGGAGCTGACGATGTGGGAGCATGTCGCCAGCCCTACATAGGTACTATATGGATTCCTTGCAGTTCTACTAGGGACTATGACTTTGTCTACACAATAGGGTTCGGGAACTTGACTATGCAAGATCGGTTAGGCCAGCTGGCTGTTGGAGGTTGTCATTTATTTCGTCTACATATTGTATTTCTTCCTCTCATTCAACTACCCACGCATGGTCGATAGGTAATTCCTTAGACATCAACTCTCCCTGCTTTTCACATTATGTCTTGCATACTAGATTAATATAGGATGCTCAAGAAGTACTTTGACTTATAGTCTCTTATTTTCTCCCTTTTCCCTCCGTTAGAGGCTAGCCACTGGTGGGCGCAGAAACACAACTAGGCCACTGATCAAGAGTAGTAGAAGGATTCGCTAGCCGCCTCCTGTCTGACCAGGGCGATCTTATGCCATAGCTGTACGTATTGTTTCGTGCCTTTATTCTTCCATAGCCCTATTGCCCATTGTTGTTCAAATTGTTACCGGTGACCTGGTTCTGGAAACCCATTGTATTGGGCGTGGTGGTGAAAGGGGGTTGGCCAGAGCTTCCATTGGTAAACCAGATGTCCCAAGTCCTGGCCACTTCGTAGTCGTCATCATTCACTTCGGGGGTTGAGTTGATGAAGAGTTCGCTGAGCGTGGTATTCCAGGCCTCGATCTCCTCTCTTTGAACAGGGACGTCCATTCCTCCCACCATCTCAGCGACTTCGTCAGCAGAAATTTCCCGATTCCCTACGCGAATTGCCTCTCCAACAGCTGGTATGTCGCTTATACTCTCGCCAGGTGATGAGTTTTCATTCCGTGCGGCAGGCATGCGATATCCACGGTTGATCTCGGCGTTGATGTCGTATTCGCCGTCGCTCTCGTCGTCAGCGTCGTCGGATTCCCTGTCCCAGTCTAGGTCCTCGTGGTCAACTGATGACCAGGCCATAGCACGGAGGTGTTCATCCGCATCATCGTCCTTAATCTCCTGCTGCTGTTCAGTGCTTAGCTCATTCCAGCGTTTCTTGAGAGCGTGCTTGCGCTGCCAATGGTGAGTGTTGTCAGCTTTGTTGAGTTTCTCATCTTCATCTGAGATGTACATCTCATCTTCGGTCGGGACGAGGTTTTCTCCCGTCTCAAAGTCAATATAGCCCCATACCATCATTTGGGTGATGTGGTCGTCTAGATGGAGTCCACGGGAGGCTGCCTCGATCGGCAATATCTGATCAGGGCGTCCGAGATGAAGGACACCTTTCCCCCAGCCTTCCAGGTGACCAAGACCGACCTCGTGGACAGGAACGCCATAAGCGGAGGGGTATCTTTCTCTCTGAATAAGCTCCCAAACAGTTACAGGGAGAAGCAAGTCATAGCGAGCCTTGAGTTCCATGCATTCCGACATAGTTCTGTATTTCTGTCGCATGAGGCATTGCCACAAGGGATATAAGCCTTTCTGGCCCATCATGAGCTTAACCATGTCGATACTGATCGGGCTGAAAAAGGGGTGTGTAAAGGCCATTGAAAGCTTGACGATAAAGAAGTGCGCGTTGTAGAGGTGAATGCTGGTCCAGTACTTTCTGCTCCTCAGGAACAGTTGTCTCTGGCGCGTAGTAGGGATTTCAAGTAAGACCCAGAGTCGGAGAAGGGTGCTGTGCATTGTGCGTGGCATGCGAAACCCCATGCGAGCCATCATTGCGATGATCTCGCGACAGTATCGATCACGGCCGATGACCAACTCAAGGTACTTGAAACCAGGAATCAGTCGAATCTGGCTGGGGTTTGTCTTCGTGGTTTCCCAGCGGCCTTCAAGGAACCGAGCATCAGGAGTACTTGAATTGCGGTCCGCTGGATCCTTGATGAGGGTTGTGCCATAGAGCTTCCAATGGAAGACTTTCCCAGCCTCGGGCGCATTGGTGCCAATCCACATACGAATGCAGGAGAGCATATGTCCCGTAGTTGCTTTTCGAAATGCAGGACTGGCGATGTACAGGCTCACGATGTCTCTGGGAGAGAGGTGCTTACCAATCTCAATGGCAAGCTCCAGGTTGCAGCAGAGAGCCGTGATAAGATCGAGGCTGGTGTGCTTGAGACTCAGGGTGAGATGATCTACCTCATTCTCAATTTCATATGGATTATGCCCTTCAAATAGACCATAAGAGTAAGCTTTCGAGAACTTGACCCTCTTTGCGATGCTTAGTTGGCTGTCAGGCTCCTTGATTTCGACATCAGGGCCCAGATCGATGGTTGTGTCCATATGCTCGTTCCCATGTTCGTCACAACCTTCAGGGTCGACGCCCATTGCGGCCAGTTCTTCGTTTGTGCGGGATTCGCGAGCAACTGCTTCCTCGAGGCGACGTCGCATTCCATCTGTTAGGAGTTCAAAATGCTGCTCTGGATGTGTGAGGAGCTCATCTGGGGACTGGACTTGGTCTTCGCCTTGGCCCTGGGGAGTAGCTTGAGAGTCGACACTGGACTGAGCCGTGTTGCTCGCAACTGGCTGCATGTTGAGGGTATTACGAGGGACGTTGTTTGGTGTAGATGGTCCCGCCTCTGGATGAGATGGGTTGGAAGCCATAAGGATTGTGAAGAAGAAGAAATAGATGAAATCTCAGAGGGACCAAGTGATGTTGCCAGATTTGCGGCAGTGTGATGATAGGAAGCTGCAGTAGAACATCGTAGTACAAAGATACTTGGTCGTGCTTCGTGGGACATGATTCAAGAAACAATAGGTAGCAAGGCGGCAGGCCACTGACAGGCTCGAACATCAGGCAACAAATAGTATCTACTAGGTAACTAGGGCACCTAAGTTGCTGTGGGAAGAAGAAGTCCTGGTCAACTAGAGAAAAGAGATGAGCTGCCAGGTGCTGCCAGTGTCAACTGTGCCACGCACCCGCGGGAAATTCGCGACACTGCTCAGAGCTGGAGTACTGACGAACAAAAAGCATTTTATTTGGCCCAGGGAGATATGTGAATAATTTGTTTGTTGTTTTCTTTAGGCCTCAAGCCCCCTCTGAGTACTTGTACATCTGGCACTAGGATAACTATCTCGTCCCTCGATGCTGGTGGCATCTGTCTCTTGAAGCCAGCGCCTCCAGAGCTGCTGCGTCTCCTCATCCTATGAAGACCGGAACTTCTCCACGAACTTCCACCTCACCTATCGGTCGAGCTCATCGACAGGCAAGTCGCCGTCGTCCTTACCGACAATGGACTCGGCTACCCTCCAGATCTGCAGCAGATTGTCTTCCGCAGCGCTTGCCACAAGCCAAGGCTCGTTGAGATTCCAGCTGAAGTCAGCCAAATGGTTTGTATGGCCACCGTGCATGAACAGTCTAGACTTGTTAGCGTTTTGTTGTAATCAAGCCCTGGCAGTTTCTGGACATACAATTCAGGGGGGCCATCATCCTGGTCGTCGGGCAACACCTCCTCGCCAACCCGCGAAAGATCCCAAAAGATGATTCTTCGATCATAGCTGGCACTTCCTAGAATACCGGCCTCAGTCGGGTGCCAGGCTAGGGATGTAACAGCATCGTTGTGGCCTTCCAAAGTGTGGACCTTCTCCTTGACATTTCTGAGGTCCCAGATGCCGATTGTCTTGTCGGCTGAGGCAGTGGCCACGAGCACTTCCGAGTTGGGGTTGAACGCCAGAGCATTGATCGCATCAAGATGGCCGCGCTTAGCAACAACTGCTGCCTTGGCGGTCTCGCTGTGACGTACGTCGACGATTTGGAGGGTCTGATCGTCGGACACAGAGCCGATGAAGTTCTTTGAGATTGGATGATACTGAACGTCGTTGACGATCTGAGTGTGATGAGTGTACTTGCGAGAAGGATTGAGGATCCTCGAATCACCCTTAAGGGTCTTCAAGTCCCTGAGCACAGTATGAGTAGAGCATTCTGAGTATCAGTGTTAAATACTTACCAAAGACACATTGTGGTATCCTCGCTACCAGACGCTAAACACCCCTCCTCATGAGGGTTCCAGTTCAGGCCGAAACCTTCGGCCTTGTGTCCAACAAGCTCAATCTGCGCGTTGACCTTTCCGAGGGAAGTGGGCTGGAGAGGGTGCTTGGTTCGGTCGAAGATAAGGATTTTGCCATCGACACAAAGAGTGGCGATGATGTCAGGATTCTGAGGTTGATATCGAGCCTTATTAACTTCTCCGGGGTGCTCGATCTTCTGAACAATCTCGCACTTGATAGCAGCGACATCACCAGGCTTACCGTAGCCACCAATCTCGCCTCGCTCGTCATCGTAGTCCTTGGGATTGGGCGCTACAGCCTTTGGAATCTGAACATTGGCAATTTGAAGAAAGTTGGGGCTCTCGTCTGAAGTGTGAGTGCCAAGTAGGAGGCGGTGAACTGAGTAATTCTTGCCCTCTGGCTCCTTGACGTCGGGAAACCATTGGACCGTCAGAGTAGGCCAAGTCAGAGCCGTGCTGAGAGAAGATGAATGTTAGATCAAGAATTCGTGGTAGTGATCAAAGACCTGTAACTTGCCCGAGAATCATGTCATACAAGAACGGGCTGTTTTTCTTCCATGTCTTGTACTCTGTTTAGTGTTAGTACGGTTAGTCCATATTCTTGTCATTTATTTCTCCATACCTTCATTAATCATGCGCTCGCCCTGATCATCATCGTCCTCGTGAGTCATATCGACTGCATTAATGTCAGTAACTATGTCTGCAAGTTTGCGGTTATGGGCAAGTTTAATTGCTTGCTTGTGAAGGGCAAACTCACTGTCCACATCGCGCTCTGCAGATTGAGCAGGTGCCATGATAACTTTTCTTATTTGCTGAGTTGACTATTTTGAGGTTGTTTAGAATGTGAAGGAAATGTGTAAGATAATGGTAGAGGCAAGGTAGGTAGGTAGGTACCTAGCAAATCGTTGGTGGTAAGAAATTGTGTGCACGGCTGAGGACGATGAGTGTAGTTCACCAGGAAGGCTGAAAAGTGCCCCAGGTCGCGTCGCGCGTAAAGTGACAAACAGTACCTAGCAACGGTGAGCCACAGCGAGTGGAAGATCCTTGTGGCTAGGTAGGATACCCCACAACCTCCATAGGTGCCACGGGCAATTGACTCACGGGCAGTGGGGAGTAGCGGGTAAGGCACATAGGTAGTACTCCAAGCGTCACGCAAAACAGAGAGGCCTATAAGTACTGCAGAAGTAGATCACCGAGCCCCTCCATCACAGGTCCAGAGCCCCACCATCTCGTCGTAGGTCCTGGGTTCCCTCAATGACTCTTGGACTTCACGTTAACACGGTTCGCCTTCGCCTTCACCTTCTACCTCATAGACCGTCACAACTCGACGGTGCCCTACGATACGGCTCATCTTACGGAGTATCGTGCAGTATCACTTGCTGAGGTCTAACCGCTCAGCTATAGCACCATCCGCTCACAAGATTGTTCGGCGCCACGTCGACTTACTCTCCTGTCTCGCGATCCTTTTTTACAGGATTTTCCACGTTTCCCGCCTAGTTTCTTAGGGGTCTGTTACTAATAAAACATCACGTTCGATATATTTGACGTTTTGTGTGGACTGGAAGCTGTCCACGACCTGTCAAAATGGGGTGAGTACTTCTCGTCGCCCTTTATCTTTACCTCCCATAGCTGATTCTTTTCGTCGTAGTGTCCCCAAGTTCTTCAGATGGCTCTCAGAACGATATCCTGCCATTTCTCAACTCATCGCAGAAAATCGGATACCCGAATTCGACTGCCTTTATGTTCGTCGTCCGATGCCTCCTGTCATCCCTTTACGCATGCATGCTGACCGTCGCCTAGCTCGACATGAATGGTATCATACATAACTGTACCCATAAAGATGCGGGTGAGGATGTATCGTTCCGTCTCAGCGAGGAGGAAATGTTCATTCGCATATTCAACTACATTGAACATTTGTTTGGAAAGATTAAACCCAAACAACTCTTTTTCATGGCTATTGATGGCGTTGCGCCGCGAGCCAAGATGAACCAGCAACGTTCTCGGCGTTTTAGGACTGCCCTCGATGCTGAAAAGGCCCGTGAAAAGGCCATCAAGGAAGGTGTCGAGATTCCCAAAGAGGAACCTTTTGACAGCAACTGCATCACCCCCGGTATGTTAAATTCACCAGAAATATTAATGACAAAATCTGATAAGTCGCAGGCACGGAGTTCATGGCAAAATTATCCCAGCAATTGAGGTATTTCGTCAACAAGAAGGTGTCCGAGGACACAGATTGGCAGGGTTGTGAAGTTGTGCTATCCGGCCACGAAGTTCCCGGCGAGGGAGAGCACAAGATCATGGAATATATTCGAAATGCTAAAGCCCAGCCAAACTACAACCAGAACGTCAGACACTGCCTTTATGGTCTTGATGCTGATCTAATCATGCTCGGTCTGCTCAGCCATGACCCTCATTTCTGTCTTCTCCGAGAGGAGGTTACATTCGGACGGGCGTCAAAGACCAAGTCCAAAGAACTCGAGCATCAGAACTTCTATCTGCTTCATCTTTGCATAGTCAGAGAATATTTGGAGATGGAATTCCAGGAGCTTCAAGAGGATGGGGCCCTGAGCTTTCCCTTTGATCTAGAAAGAGTCATTGATGACTTTATTTTGATGGCGTTCTTCGTGGGGAACGATTTCTTGCCCAACTTACCGAGTTTGCACATTAATGAAGGCGCTTTGGCGAAAATGTTTAGAATCTACAAATCTATCCTCCCAAAATGCGACGGATACATCAACGAGAATGGAGTTATCAACATGGAGCGACTACAGCGCCTCCTTGGCGAACTTTCCAAGACCGAAATCGATGCTTTCGAGAACGACGTATCTGATGAAAAGTGGTTCGCGTCGAAACAGATGGAAAGGAAACTCGAAAACAAAAACGCCGAAGCGAAAGCGCCCAAAGGGGGTCAGCTGGTAATCACATCAGCGCAGCGCGATTTATGGAAACACAAGATTCGACCCTATATTTCGAAACGCTCAGAACAACCTTTGGATCTCGGTACAAGTCTCAAGGCCGCTGATCGTAAGTTTGTTCAGGATTTGGCTGATTCAATGCACCTCCAGTGGTCCACTAAGGAGGACGACGAGGGCCACCGTCATCTGATTGTATCTTTCCCACCCAAGGTCAAGGATAATGCCGACGACGACGAAGAGGATGATGACGAAGAGGAGGGAAATCTAGCTGCCTACCGGGTAATGAAGACGTACGACAAGGCGTTGGTGATTGACTTGACTCCCGAAGACGCTCAGAAGAATTACGAGAAGCTCTACCAAGACAAGTACCAGGGCTGGAAGACAAAATACTATCTCCAGAAGTTTGAAGAGTGGGCACCTGATAATTACGACAAGGAGCTTACAGCGCTTTGTGAGAACTATGTCCAGGGTCTCCAATGGGTCTTGTACTACTACTATCAGGGAATTGCATCATGGCCTTGGTTCTACGGGTACCATTATGCACCACTTATTTCAGGTATGTAGTACGGTGGTGTATGAATTCTTGTAGCTGACAAAACGTAGATGTCGTCAAGGGAGTTGGTGCGGACCTCAACTTCAAAAAGGGCCAACCTTTTTTGCCGTACGAACAACTCATGGGCGTGTTACCGGACCGGAGCAAGAAGATCGTTCCTAAGGTTTA
This sequence comes from Fusarium proliferatum ET1, assembly GCF_900067095.1. Lineage (NCBI taxonomy): Eukaryota > Fungi > Ascomycota > Sordariomycetes > Hypocreales > Nectriaceae > Fusarium > Fusarium proliferatum. Next base: position 2,064,523 of record NW_022194793.1, on the reverse strand, counting down.
CCACGACCTGATGACGAATCCTGATTCTCCAATCATTGACTTCTATCCACGAGACTTCGAACTGGACATGAATGGCAAGAAAATGGACTGGGAAGCAGTTATCAAGATTCCCTTCATCGACGAAAAGCGCTTATTGACCGCGATGGCCCCCAAAAACGAGTTGCTGGAGCCTGATGAGAAGGCTCGCAACGGATTTGGGGTTCCCCTGAAGTTCACATATTCCCCCGAAGTCGATTATGTGTATCCTTCACCACTACCTGGCGTTTTCCCAGAGATCCAGAACTGTCGTTGTATTGAGAATATCTTCGACCTTCCGGACATGGAGGGACTCGAATACTTGTCAGGCCTGACTAACGGTGCTTTGCTAAGCGTCGATGCACTGGCCGGCTTCCCTTCGCTGCACACCCTTCCGTATACCGCCCAACTCGTTGAAGGGTACGGTGTAAATGTGTTCCAAGCTGACAGCAGAAACCCAAGCATCTGTGTCACACTGACTGAAACGGAGAATCGTACCAAGATAGAAACTTGGAAGGCTAGAATAGGCCATCGATGCTTTGTTGGATACCCATTCCTTCAGGAAGCCAAAGTCATCAAGGTGCAAGACGAACTTTTCAGCTACGAAATGGCCGACAATGGCAAAGATATTGTGACGAAGGACCACAATAACAGGGAGGCTGCTGATTGGGCCAAGGAGGCGGATTACCTGGAGAACTGGCACGCCAAACGCTTGGCAATCACCATCGGACAGGTTGAGTGTTTGGTATATGTCCATATGCTGAAAGGTCTCATTCGTACGGAGGAGGGTGCCCTGATTAAAGAGTATGCTGAGAATCCCAGCCTGAGAAGCACCTATGCTGCGCAGACCATTGTTGACGAAGTCGTTAACGAAGATGAACGCTTCATTGAAAAAGAGGCGTTGCCAATCGAAGAAGAGTTCCCGCGGGGTACTCGTGCGTTCTTCCTAGGAGAGTATGCATACGGACGCCCCCTTGAAGTCGCTGCCCACGCCAATAACAAGGCTGAGATCGTTGTTTCGATGCTGAAGAATAAGGAACCGGACTTTGCGAAGCAAATTATCCACCAGGCAGAACGCTCCAACCCCTACACCCCTTCTTTTGCTGTTGCCAAGCAGTTAGGAATTCATCCTCTTGTCCTAAGCAAGATTACGTCTTCATATCAAATTATCAATTCTGCTGGACTTCGACTGAATTTGGGCCTGAATTTGAAATTTGAAGGACGAAAACTTAAGGTTCTGGGGTACTCAAGGAAGTCTCACACGGGCTGGGAATTCAGTGGCATGGCAATCAAGTTGATTGCTGACTACATGGTTGCCTTCCCCGATTTCTTTGCGGCCATCCAGAGGGAACCTCAGAAGAGTGAGGTTCTCGAAACCGATCTTTGGAACGACCCCAGTGTTGCTTCGCAGAGAGTCAAGGAGATTGTGGCCTGGCTCAAGAAGCAGGAGACCAGCAAGTTCGAGCGTGTTCCTTTAGAAGCTGAGCAACTCGACTCCGAGGTTGTCAAGGCCCTGGCTAATGTCGGAGAACAAATCCATGCTGCTTCTCAAGATATTGAGATCAAGAAACTGCGTAGCGTTCCTCGTTCGGCGCTTCTCAAGCCGTCTGATGCTGAGATGGTGCTCGGCAGCCAGAACTTTGGCCTGGGAGACCGGGTCACTTACGTCTCTGCCGCTGGAAAAGTTCCTATCGCGACTCGTGGAACTGTCGCTGGTATCAGCCGCACAGCCACTGCTCTGCTTTTAGATGTTGTCTGGGACACATCGTTCATGAGTGGCACCACGCTTAACGAGAGAGCTCCGATGTTCCGCGGACAGACTGTGGCATCTTCTTCCGTCCTGAACACCACGAACAAACAAGTAATCTCAACCACAAGCAAGTCACAACAGCGACGACCAGTCCTCGCTGCCCACGGTGGATATGCAAATGTGGGTGTCACACAGTACAAGGATGCTCCGGCACCTGGTCCGCTTCGTGGTGGGTGGCGTGGAGCCTTGAATGGCTCCAACTCACCCGGACGCAACTCCCCTGGACGAGGACGAGGCAACGGCGCTCGTGGGGGTGCCCCTAACCTCATGCACAGCACCTTGGTTTACCGGAATGGCCCTCCCGATGGCGCCACTCAAGGTCAGGACGCTAATGGGCACGGAACTCGAGGTAGAGGAGGTCGTGGTCGCGCACGCGGTACCCATCATGGTCCCCCAGGACCTGATGGGCACCAAGGGGTCGAGGCTCCACAGGAACAGAGATATGGCAATGTTCCGCCACCAGCCAGCCTTGACTCACCCCGAGGCAGGGGCCGTGGACGTGGACGTGGTGGAAGAGGGCGAGGCGGAGCCAGCCGCGGACGAGGTAACGGAGGAGCCGCTGCTGATGGAACCCAAGGCTAGATGCCTCGCAGTTCTGATTCATACCTGTCCTGGCGCCGACGGATGGATTGTTCATGATGCCGTGTGTTACATCAGGATGTTGAAATGCTTGGATTGTTTAAAACATAGCCAGCGTTGAGATAAAAGTTGTGGGTGTGAAAATGTATGATAGATAAAAACTAGATACTTGTGTCACAGAGTCACGAGTGCGAACAGATCTTGTCAGAGGGATCATGCCCGCAAAGAGTTACAATCATGGCTTTGCCAAAGACTCGGGGGCCATATTACACTATGAATGCATTTTCAAGAACACAAAAGAATTTGTCTATCGTTAGTAGCTCTTCTTAGGACTATCTTTCTTCTTTGCCTTCAGAGCAGGAAGTTGGAACTTAGGCGACTCTCCCCATTTCAAAGCCCTCCAGTGACTGATATCCCGGGACTGATCCCAAGTTAGAAAACCGACCCACGGCTGAACATTGTAATGTAGCTTGAGCTTCACATCATCTATCTCGGCGACCTTTCCACTGGGGTGGGTGATCTGATACTTTGGCTTCTGATTTTTGAGGCCGATAAAGCCACTATAATATCTTTAGGTTATGTGTAAATACTTGTGGATATAGAGAATCTTACCGTTCAGGATCGATGGACTTGCCCTCAGCACTACGTTTTAGCTTTTTCATCGCAACAGGTCCAATGTTCTGGAGATGGTCGGCGCTGGGGTTGGTGATGATTTTGTCCCAGATAACAGCCTCATTAGTCGAATTGTTGGGGCCAGGCCACTCAGCAGTGACATAGACAAAAACCTGCTTGGTGTTCCATGTAAAGAGGCTCCTCAAGTCGGCATCGAGGTTGAATCGTATGATGGCGTATTCCTCCTTCTTAGAACTGTAGTAGTGTGGTCGGCCCTTCACACTGCAAGACAGAAGATAGTCAGTATATAATGCTAGATCCTAGAAGAAAAAGACATACACTTGAGCGTTTGTCTTCTGGAATATGCCAGCATCGGGCGCCCGTGGAGCCAAGAGGTCGGACGCAGCGATAAAAGCTGCGACCACAAATGCGACAGTGGTAAAGAAACCAAAGGTGTTCTGAATACGAGTAAGAGAGTTGTACATGGTGAGCTTTTGATTAGCTGCAGTTGCAGCTTTTGCTCTCGAAGTTTTGTACAAAAAGAAAAGGGGAGCTTGGAGGAGAAACGTTGACGATGTCGCGTCTTGGTGTTCGAGTTGTTGGAGCTACTGGCCACGTTTTGAGACGGACGAGACGTGTACCTAAGGAAAGTTAGGTGAGCGCTGGAGCTGTGAGATTTCAGCCTTGTGATTGGGCGGCTGTGTGTTCTATGAACTCCACTGTTCAGTTGGACTGGATTCAGTAAAGATGGTCTCATTGAGGAAGCAACACACACATAAACATCCAATATTGTTTAATGTGGCCATGGGAATCCCTCATGTTCCAACATACATACAGGACTCTCAGTATTGCATGTTGAAATAGTAGAAACTGTTGGACCTCTTCAACCCTATCAGATTGGACCCTGTGAGGCTAACATTTTGACAACTCAGTAATCCTAGATACCTTGCCTAAAGTAGGTAGGCACTTACCCAAGGTACTAAGTCATCACTATCTGGGCTCCAAGTTTCTGCCGAAGTCGCACTAAATTGGAGCGCAGCCCCACTAGAAGCCAGCCAAGCCAGTGGAGCGTCTCGTTAAACCGCCAGGCGTCCATTCAAACTTGCATTCAGCAGCTCCGGGAAGACAATACATGCTCGATTCAAGAGATCTCTGTTCTTTACTCATGAAAATTTGTTCTCTTCATACTCGACGACCCTGACTGTAACTCAGGGAACCCCGGCTGTCTGCTGCACGGATATCTGTCGGCTGCTGATGACCGCCTCATAGGCTGCCGCATCGTGAACTGCCAGGGTGAAAAGCTGGAGGCCCACGCACAGTCTTCGTCAATAGGTGACCAGTGGAGGAAAAAGGCTCGATGGGAGTGCGCATTGCTCTTCTTCTTTCCTTTCCATACTGCTGCGTATTCCGCTGAGCTTCGCTCTAATTCGCTTTAGCCCTCTCGCACGCTATTACTCCACCGCCAACTCTTTCCCGGACTATGGGTAGGCTCCTTGTCCACTCTTCGTGAAATGTTCCTGCTGACACCTTTGGCAGAGCTCCGGGTGACGAAGCGAAGATGAAATCACGGATTGTCAGTCTTTCACCGTGCTTGCAAAGATACACCCTAGTTACTGATATTCGGAGCAGAGAGCGATCAATGACCAGAAACCACGAAGCTCGATGGGGGGCGGGCAATCTACTGAAGCAAGAAGCTACGGCAGCGAACCTCGATATGACCGGCCGAACAAGCGAGTCAAGCCATCCGGGCCTGAATTATCGAACAAGAATTTGTCCCATTTCTTCCCCTCGGGTTCTCTTCACCGGCCGCTAGAAGCAATCGAAGACGAAGAAACGCAAAGCTCGCCGCAAAAGTATCACGATTTGACCCGAGAAGACTCTATGGTCGAAACTATCGATGGCTCAAGCATCATCAGTTTTGGTAGGACTGCAGGAGCTACGAGCAACCAGCAAGAGTACCGCAATGTTCACCGTCACAACAGCGTGAAACGTACCCGACGGAGGCGCAGACACGAATCCAAAATTTCTTCGTCACCCATTGAGATTGACGATACGAGTGCCGTTGCGCACCGAAACCTTGCTCCTCAAACTTCGCACCCCCCTACAAGCCCAGATCAATTAGCCAGGGAAAATGAGGACGGTCCGCCACCCGCCAACGTCACGTCTGATGTCGTTTGTCATCCAAAGCGACCAGCAACGGAATATAGTCAGAGTGCGCCAAAGCGGTTCAAGGTGCAACCGGAGCAGTCTGATGATGAACTTGCGCCTAGAGCTCCTGCGCCCCGTGAGACAGTCAAGAAGCCTAGCTTCTCGAAGCTAATTTCACAATCGCGATCCCAACGAGGTGACATACAGTCTACCACATTCAAAACCACAAAAGCCATGCCGGGGCGTGAAACCTTGGCTAACAAGGGATCAGCGTTGAAGGAGGTCTCCTTAGAGGCTGCGGTCTGTGGGAAATACTCGTTCTCTCCAGCAGACAATATAGAGCCAGTCACACTTCGACTTGGTCCCAACGCTGCTGAGCCCATGCATGAGAATACCGGAGACCTCTCCTGGCTTCAAGTTTTGCGGTCCTCAATCCAAGATGTAAAACATAATAACACTAATAGCCCCATTGTCCTCATTAGTCGCTCAGCCAGAGCATCTTTCTCTTGCGGCAAACTCGCACTAAGGTTTCTGAGCGATACAGACGCCTCGTTCTTCATCCACTGGTTGCACGGCTTGCCACGCCTCTTTGAATGCAGCACGTAAGTGCTTGTCGAAATTTCATGGCTTTCTAAGATAAACTAACAATTCCCAAGAGACAAGCTGGAAGCAACATTTCATTGCGCAAAGAAAGAGGCCGATGGTTACAGGACAAGCTCAGCAAAGGCATCTGGTATATTCTTACCAGATGATAATCACAGAGCCAACAATTCCAGATCTCAGCAGCACCACAGAGATCCTTTCTTAGGTGATCCTGTCTCACCTGGCCGTCCTGCTTCGAATCAAAAGAAGCTTAAGGATGGAATGCAAAGCATCCCTGAGCCAAAAGAAGGCGTGCAAATGGAACCACCCGACACCGATGATTTGTTTACAGGGTTGGCTCGCAATCAAAGGCTCGGGACTCGACATTCAACAAGAAGGGAATCTCCACAATCTCAACATGAAACAGCCCCAAAACCATGGACGGCTTGCAATCCTGGCTGGGAGAAGAAATGGCACAGATCTTTGGTGTGGCCTCCAACAGGAAAGAACCGGGCAACAGTCGATAAAGATGATATTCAACGGTTGGATGAAGGCGAATTTCTCAACGACAACATTATCAGCTTTTATCTTCGCTACCTACAAGACCAGCTTGAGAAGGAGCGACCAGAGGTCCTAAAGAAGGTGTACATTTTTAGTACATTTTTCTTCGAGAAGCTAAGATCAAATCGCGCCAAAATCAACTATGATGGGGTCAAAGCCTGGACCGCCCGTGTCGAACTGCTGTCATACGACTTCATTGTTGTTCCCGTCAACGAAAACGCGCACTGGTACCTGGCCATCATATATAATGCACCTCGTCTTCTGCAACAAGAGGTGAAAGAGGAACCAACCATCAAGAAGGAGTCTTGGAATCCACAAGATGCAATAATTGTTGAGGATAATGACCCAGTAATGAATCGTGCGGAGAGTCCTCCTGCTGCAACAAAGCCCCCCATTGTGTCTATAGATGTGGAAGTTACTCGCTCAACCAGAAGCCGGGCGATGAATGACAGCAACCCTTCTGTGCCTGATGACAAGCATACGCCGAGCATAGTGGGTCCCGGCAGAACGAGCAAGCGACAATCAACTGGAGGATACCAAAAGTCCAGCCTTGACGATCCAAAAATAATTACACTCGACTCGCTAGGCTCATCGCATGCACCAACCTGCAGGTGTCTAAAGGACTATCTCCTTGAGGAAGCAAGACACAAGAAGGGCCTCGAGATCACTACTTTACCCAGCGGCATGACTGCCCGAGGCATTCCGATGCAAGACAATTTCTGCGACTGTGGTGTGTACGTCCTGGGTTATATGGAAAATTTCCTGAAGGACCCGGATGAGGCTGTTCGAAGACTTCTTCATAAAGAAGACACCGAATGGGAAATCAACGCCCCTGGGATTCGTGCCAAGGTGAGGGAGCTCCTCTTCGAATGTCAAGAGAAGCAGCATGAGCGTCTCGAAAAAGAAAAGGAGATTAAGAGACAGCGGAGAGCAACAAGGGGCCCTGTCTCCTCACCACAGATACCCGCCTCTTCGCCACAGGTACCCCGAAGAGAACCAGAGACACCACAAGTTAGCCGTTATCTAACAAGCCCGTCAGTAAACGGCGCCAGTGGCTCGCCCATTGAGGCGGCTAGACAAACAGGAACCACTTCTTCATACTTTGCAGTCACTTCTGCCACGAGGCCAGGCCAGTCCCCAACGTCCAAAAGAATTGATGAACCATCCCTCGTCCAACCTCTCAGAGAGGACTCGGGTAATGAGTCTAAGGCCTCTAGCTCAGGAGATGTGTATCATTCGGCTCGGTCATCGCCTATCAACAGCGTACCGCCTGTTCCTTCTGGTTTGACCACAGAAGGGTTGCGTGACGAGCGGCCGCCCAAGCAGCCTTCAACCCCTGAATTCGTACACACGTTACCAGACTCCCCTGATGACGTGGCCCCAACAGCCACTTCATCTACTGTGAAGAGAGCTAGTTCGCCGCTGCTCTCTCTAGCAACAAGACAGCATCCCTCGCCAGGATCTCAAGGCAGCCAGCGAGCTGTTCAGCTCGAACAGACAGTCGTAAGAAGCATAGAGGACGACATGTCACCTCCAAGAGGACCACAATATGACGGAGTTGATCAGTCAATCGACTTGACAGTATAAGATTGTTTCTGTCTTCGTCGGTGATGACATGACGAGTTTATCTACGAGAACAGGGTGTCAAGGGTTTTGGTCCCTATAGCTATGTATAATTAAGATAGTTTCAGGCGCCATAGCATATTTTTACTACAGGTCCCTATGTTCTGGCTGCTTGGGGCACGAAATAGGGAGGGAAAGAGTTGAAAGAGAGACATTAGAGGTGTAGAAAGATGATCAAAGTTTATACCCATCACAAAGGCTTTTTCCTATTTAACACCCGACTCCTGAAGCATCATCGGTCCCCAGACCTATTCATCCCAATATGCTAATGATATGTAACATGTGGTGTGAGTTGCAGTCTCCGCCACGTCTATTGAGTGGTTGATTGTCAAGTATCTATTATGCTTTTTTATTCATCTTGGTCGTCTCCATTCGAGCTCTCGTTCGTGCCGTTTACCGCTGGCCGCTGTATCCTTGGAATCTCGAAAACGAAACCTCCATTACGTCCAGCCTTCGCGGGAGGGTTCCATCTACCAAGTCGATGTTCGTTTCCGATAGCCACAACCACGCAAAGACCATCTTTGCCTCTATCACCACGCTCAAATATGTCGATATCGTTTACAACGCCATGAAGAGGGCCATGAACATTCTCCTCATGCGATACCTTCTCTCCGTCTTCAGGCTTAGCGAGGACCCCACGGAACTCAATCTTGCGCTTATCATCACTAAGTTGCCAGATTCGAATATGGCCATCCCAACTGCCAGTGAGAATAACGTCAGAGTAGGGAATAGTTCGGATAGCGGTGATCCAGCGGGGTGTGGGAGGTGGCACGATCTTGGGGTCTGGGTTCACCTCGGCCGATGCCTCTTCGGGCTCCAGGGGCCGGTCGATACCATGTGCAATGGGCTCTATGTACACAGGCTTTTTCTTCTGCACACTCCATAGAGCAAGGGCACCGTTGTCGCTACCCGTGACAAAGAGATCTTCGTCGATCATGGCTACTCGATCCATGCTGCCTTCGTGAAGGAGAGATCGAGGGTGAACACCCGTGGGACGTGACTTCTTATCTACAGCGCCACCGCGGAAGACAAGTTGCGTCTCCTCAGCGACTTTCCAGAGACGCGCAGTACGGTCTCGTGCGCCAACACTAACACATCGCTCTTGCGCAAGGGCATCGACATCGAGAATTTCGTCCTGGTGACCAAACAGCGTTTCAACGTAGGCCATTTCATCTAAGCTCCAGACCTTAACCGTGCGGTCCTTGGAGCATGAGTAAAGCTGGTTCGTTCCTCTTCGGAAGACGAGTCCAGTAACAGCGTCTCTATGATGTGTGAAAACCTTGATAGGCTTGAGGGCATCGGCGTCGTAGATGATAAGCTTCCGGTCTGCGCCGCCAGTAGCTACATATTTACCATCAGGAGAGGCTGCAACAGCAAGAATACGGTCTGTATGGCGCTGATAGTTCTTGTCTTTTGACTTTGTCGTATTTCCCTTTAACCACGCCTCCAGCACAGGCCGCTTCCTCGGAGGTGCTGGGGGCTTTTTTGGCTTTCGCTTGGTTGTCTGTGGGTACTGGTGTTGTGGGGGATCTTGAGTCTTCCATTTCTGTAGATATAGATCCTTCGTCGTGGTGTAAATGTAGGGGGAGCATGTAGCGATGGCAGTGACAGTGTTGGTGTTGCTTCGGAAGAAGGTGCGCGAAGCGTCGTCAAATCCTAACTCCGAGGCCAATTGGCGATATACTCGACCCTTGCCCTCTGCTACATCCTCCTGCAGTCGCTCGGCAATTAAATCTCGGTCAATATCGGCAGCGTCAAAACCAGCTTCGTCCACGTGCTCCTTGATGTTCTCGAGGTAGCGCTCTGCTAGACGCATTCTTCGCTCAGCGGCAGTCTCACCCTCCTCATCATCAGACTCGTTGTCTTCCATTTCCACGTCGCTCGCGACCGAGGCACTATCGTGGCTCTCGTCATCGTCAGAATCGCTCCCAGAGATAGACTCGTCGTCCCGTTCGACTCGCTTTTTGGTGGGGCCGGCATTCTTCGAATTTGTCTTGCCAGTAGATTTTGAGGGCGCAACTCTTTTCTTTGGCTGCTCTGAAGTCTCAGTACGCTTGCGCTTCTTCTGTGCACCTGGAATCGTAAAAAAGGACGACATTGTGACAACGTCGTGAACTTGGCTGTCTGTTCACGACTTTTGAACCCGCCTCGAAGATAAATTTCTAGACTCAGAAAAAAAAAGATGAGCGACGGTGGATCGCGGAAAATCTAACTAACACTTGAACATTCAGCTGGCCAGTCATATCTCGGGATGTGGGTCTAGTTTTTCCGCTCCAGGCGGTAGAGAGAGGCACAAACAAATCTGGTATGGGAAGCTTCCCGGCAAGTGTTGACGCGCAGCGCTACAGCCTAAGGAGAGCTTGCTTGCTTGGTTGCTACTGCTGGACCTTGAAGGAGGCTGAACAACTACTTGGAACAACTCCTCCACAACAACATATCAACTTTTCCTCCACTACATTTCAAATCATCGTCAACATGTAGGCCCCCCACAAGCTGCATCTACTGCTCCAGACTTTCCTAACATTGATAAACAGGGAGGTCCTTTTGGGAATCACTGGAAAGGACTTCACTATCATTGCAGCATCCAAGGCTGCGATGCGGGGCGCCACCATCCTCAAGGCATCCGATGACAAGACCAGAGCTCTTAACAAGCATACACTTCTCGCATTCTCTGGAGAGGCCGGCGACACAGGTACTTGAATTGGGTTCATGTCGACAGGCTCCGCGATGACGACAACTAACCCTCACTCTGCAGTGCAATTTGCCGAATACATTCAACGAAATGCCCAGCTCTACTCGATGCGAAACGAGTCCGATCTTTCTCCGTCTGGCCTGGCTCACTTTGTTCGTGGAGAGCTAGCCACTAGTCTGCGATCTCGAAAGCCCTACAATGTCAACCTCCTCATGGGTGGTGTTGACCCCATCACTGGCAAGCCTTCGCTCTACTGGCTCGACTATCTAGCGTCGTTAGCAGATGTTCCTTACGCTGCGCATGGATACGCACAGTACGTTGTTGTGGGGACTATGTTCTCAGGAAAGATTATGTGAATGGACCTGGACTGGTGCTGATTTGTTACACCACAGATACTACTGCCTGTCTATCCTCGATAAGCACCATCACCCCGATATCACACTCCACCAGGGCATCAAGATCCTGACAATGTGTACCGACGAGCTGAAGCGCCGGTTACCAATCGACTTCAAGGGCATGGTGGTGAAGGCGGTCAAGGCCGATGGGATTGTCGACATAGAGTTTGATGATGACAAGGTTGTCAAATGTGCTTGAAACCAGAGACAGACTGGAGGAAACATGACTTTGTACTACTAGATGGGTATTAGAGGCTAATACTGGCATCATGAAGGTTTCCCAGCTTCGTCCAGACGATTTTTTCAGAAGCCGGGTCAGCGTGAATCGAGGGCCCTTTCGTTACAGCAAGGTTCAGTCTATCTCAGACCAACCTCGGCATGAATGCTACATATTATCGTGTCTCCAGCAACTCTGGTGGTTCAGGCATCTCTACTCCTAGCAGTACCTACCTCCAACACTCGAAGGTCAGCCGAAGTGTAATAAGATTGCCTTTGATCCTTCCGTAGCTACAAATGTCGGGGTTTTATGATATCGTGATTAGTCATAGGTTGGTGACTTGCATCCTCGTATTTTGTCGTAAACTCTGCATGTGCTTTGAAAACAAGTATCTTGTGTTTTCATGATCGAGGCTTTCGCATCGTGGCTGACTTCCTACACTCGTATGCTGTATCACTGCTTCATAGCATCTTATTTCGACGTCGGACTAGGGAGATACAATGAAGCAAATGTGACCGCGTCTGACACTGATATCTCAGAGTGAAAACCGTATCTAGCCATATTCCGTAGAAGTCATACAGCAGTGTCATTCACCTGATAGTGCTTTGGGCATAGCTCTACTTGCTCTTGATTATTGAAAGGATAAACAACATGATAGAATCAGCACGAGCTAGTCTAGTCCAGTTCACCCGGTATCTTATGCCCAATATCCAGATTACGTCTCATAAAGCATCGGATAACACGACCGTGGAACCTCTAGAAGGTTGGTCGAGAAACATCCAATTCTTAGAGGCAACCATGTCCTGCCAGCTGGCTTACGATTTCAGTCAGCCCAGATCCTGGCTCCAGGCATCTTGCGAGGCCGGTGAAAAATCGGCATGGAGGGCAGTATTACTGACCACGTGGAAAGGGCTATATAGTCATCTGAATAGTCATCATTCAATCAGCCATCATGGGAGGGTTGCAATGAGCAGCAGATTCTTTCCAGATTTTGAGATTCTCGGGCATCATGCCAAGTCCGGACAGGTATGTACATACTGGTCTCGTCCGAATTGATATAATGTACTCCGTACTGACTTTAGTCGCTGCAAAGTCAGTTACGTATCTGGATTCGTCATGAGGTATCTCACTTATAAGCATGTACCCAGGTAGGCAGTTTTTAGGGAAGGTAATAGGTTTTTTAAAACGAAATATCTCAAGTCCTTTGAACTCGTTTCATGTCTTTTATCTTATAGTTTACCATCAATTTTCTCATTTTCGCTAGTTATTCTTCCGCTTTTGCTTACGCTCTATACAAGCTGGATATCGATATGCATAAGATCGTAAAATCATACTCAACAGGCGTCAACGTTTGGTGAGCTGCATGTCTGGTACTGAATCATATTGTTCCTAGTTGTCAGATCGCTCGTGTCCCGCTTATCGGAGATTTTCAGGCTGCCGCGATCCAACTTACTTAATTTTACAGGATCTGTCAGCTGTTACAACGCAGCCAAACCAGGGCCGACGGGACAAGCTCAGGGTCCTTGCATATCCCTCTATGTTTCCTGTGTTACACAATCTTTCTAGCGGTCTTTGCAAGCTTGTTCAAACGAAAAAAAACTGACGCATTTGCTGTGTCCGTAAATGTTTGATTGTTCCCTGAAGGCATTTGCCGAGACATGCCGAGTCACAAGTATCGTAGTTAGATCCTAGTTCTGACACCAAATCCGGTAGCACGCAGGGCTTTCGACATTCTCACCAGTGCCTTTAGTCAATTTGCCTACTACTTGCATAGTAGTGGCCGGTCAATTGTTCATGTATCACTTTCTCTCCATAGCCGGTAATGTATCTGCGTTTACCATGGCCTCTGTTGACCTCACGGTCCTGTTGCTATCTAATACCTGACAATCAAAGCAAACTTACCTCCACTACCTTAGGTATGGAGTACATGGCATCAAAATACAACTATGCATCACTATGCGACAAATCGTCATCACCTGTTGTTGCCAGGAGTCCCCTATTAATCCACTTTGCCCCAGCCCATCTGGGCTGTTAGCCCGCCCCAGAATCTGGCTTACCTCCATAGTATCGAGGTACTGGTCAAGTACCAGAGGTGGTTCCACGGTTTCTAAGTGTTGCCCCTTGCCTCGAGCTACTCAACGAGTGCTTCCACCTGAATTCTTTGCCCTTCTGCATTTGCCTCCCTTGTTTTTATGCAATTTCTAAGCTTTGGAAAAATACAGATTAGTGTCAAGTAGTGCCCGCCATTTAACTGCTTTGTAGGTAAGCTTCACAGCAAGTACAGGGTCCTTAAGATTCTGACGTCTACACCATCAACAGCGATTCAGGACAATTCTTTTGCCCACTTAGAAGAGTCTACGGCTGGGCTAGTGCGCTCTTCGTCATAAGTATCAGGTTAGTCACTTCACTGTTTTCCTGCCCAGCCACTTCAAGCCTCTTGACAAGCAATTTCGAGGTCTCTCCACCAAACTCCGAACTTCACTGGCTGCATCAGCCGTGAGCGGTGGCCAAAAGATACTTCTCGGAGACCTCGAGGCTCGCCTCGCCCACTCACGGCCCTCCCTGACCCACTCTCACTCTAAAATCCTCCCACTCGCCTTCACCGCAGAGCAACCCCCTCCAAAAATCTTGAACTCGACAGATGCCCGCACTAAGCCTATTTGATCACATCAACCAATTTTTTTTTCCCACTCTTCTTTCGCCTCTCTCTCTCTTCTCAATTCTGTCCCTTTTCTTCTCTTCCTCCCACAACAAACCCTTCATCCCACAAACCTCCTCCATCCCCCCTCTATCCGTGTTATTTTTCAAGACTCTGTCTTTCCTTCGTCTCTCCTTTGAAGATTCTGCGTGTTCTTCGAGGGATAATTGCATAGCACTGACATTTGTTTGTGCTCAAGAGTAATCTATTTCGGGAAATTATTGGAAGCGTTGGTCTTCCGTTTCTTTCTCTCGTCTTTCCTGTCTTTTCTTTCGACGGGAATTTCACAACACCATCACTCTCTTTCGCTTTTGAGAGTGCTGTTCGCCAGCTTCGGATTCTTACGCGTCTTTACGGCCCAACTATCTTTCTTCGTCTATTCTGATCCGAATCACGACTGTCATCATGGCTGATCAAATCAACATGGGAGGTCTCTCCCTCAACGATGGCGCCCAGCAGGGCCCTGCTCAGGGTCAGCGATCATACATCCCCCCTCACATGCGCCGCCAGGGCGGCCCTCCCCAGGGTGGCCCTCCTGCTATGAACGGTGGTCCTCCTCCTGCTGCTGGACCTGGTCCCAACGGTCTTGGCAACAGTGCATGGGCTAAGTAAGTGCTTCTTTTAATCTATATATGAACTTAATTGAACAGTCACTAACAACATGCAGCCAAAACTATGGTGCCCGTCAATCCAACTGGGGCAACGACGTTCCCACCTATCAGAACAACAACAACAACAACAACCGCCGGGGCGGCTGGGGCGGTCGAGGTGGTTACAGCGGCGGTGGCGGCAACTCGGATGGTCATTCTGGAGGCGGTGGTGGTTACACTGCCCGCGGCTCTGGTGATGGCCAGTGGCGCGATGGAAAGCACGTTCCTGGCCCGGCTAACCCCCGTGTCGAGCGCGAGCTTTTTGGTACCCCCGATGACCCTTCCAAGCAGCACACCGGTATCAATTTCGAGAAGTACGATGACATTCCCGTTGAGGCTTCTGGTCATGAGGTTCCTGAGCCTGTCCACCAGTTCACCACTCCTCCTCTAGATGAGCATCTTTGCCGAAACATCGAGCTTGCTCACTACAAGGTCCCCACTCCTGTCCAGAAGTACTCGATCCCCATCGTTATGGGTGGTCGTGATCTGATGGCCTGTGCTCAGACTGGTTCCGGAAAGACGGGTGGTTTCTTGTTCCCCATCCTCTCTCAGGCCTTCATCAACGGCCCTTCTCCCGTGCCCGCTAATGCCGCTGGCCAGTTCGGTCGCCAGCGCAAGGCTTACCCTACCTCTTTGATTCTTGCCCCTACCCGCGAACTTGTCTCCCAGATTTATGAAGAGTCCCGAAAGTTCGCCTACCGATCTTGGGTCCGCCCTTGCGTTGTCTACGGTGGTGCCGATATTGGTTCTCAGCTCCGACAGATTGAGCGTGGCTGCGATTTGCTTGTTGCTACCCCTGGTCGATTGGTCGATCTCATAGAGCGAGGTCGTATCTCCCTGCAGAACATCAAGTATCTGGTCCTTGATGAGGCCGATCGTATGCTTGACATGGGTTTCGAGCCCCAGATTCGCCGCATTGTGGAGGGTGAAGACATGCCCCAAGTTCAGGACCGCCAGACTCTCATGTTCTCGGCTACCTTCCCTCGCGATATTCAGATGCTTGCCCGCGATTTCCTCAAGGACTATATTTTCCTTTCTGTCGGCCGTGTTGGTTCTACTTCCGAGAACATCACCCAGAAGGTTGAGTATGTCGAGGATGTCGACAAGCGCTCCGTTCTGCTGGATATTCTCCACTCCAACGCCAATGGTCTGACCCTAATTTTTGTTGAGACCAAGCGTATGGCCGATTCGCTTTCGGATTTCCTTATCAACCAGAACTTCCCAGCTACTTCCATTCACGGTGATCGTACTCAGCGTGAGCGTGAGCGCGCTCTTGAGTTTTTCCGTAACGGTCGATGCCCGATTTTGGTCGCTACCGCTGTCG
The DNA here is from genome assembly GCF_900067095.1 of Fusarium proliferatum ET1. Taxonomy (NCBI): domain Eukaryota; kingdom Fungi; phylum Ascomycota; class Sordariomycetes; order Hypocreales; family Nectriaceae; genus Fusarium; species Fusarium proliferatum. The sequence continues at coordinate 2,048,617 of NW_022194793.1, read as the reverse complement.
CTGCTCGAGGTGAGTTTATCATCATGATACAAAAACAGAATAAGAACTAACTACGTCCTCAGGTTTGGATATTCCTAACGTGCTGCATGTTATTAACTACGATCTTCCCACTGATGTTGATGATTATGTTCACCGAATTGGTCGAACCGGTCGTGCCGGAAACACGGGTATTGCGACCGCTTTCTTCAACCGAGGCAACCGTGGAATTGTCCGGGAGCTTATGGATCTCCTGAAGGAAGCAAACCAAGAGGTTCCTGCTTTCCTCGAGACCATTGCTCGGGAGTCTTCTTTCGGTGGCCGTGGTGGTCGTTCTCGTGGTGGTGGTGGCCGCGGTGGTGCAACACGTGACTTCCGTAAGTTCGGCGGCGGCGGCGGTGGTGGTGGCGGCGGCGGCTTTGGCGGCAACAACGGCGGCGGCTTCAATGCTCCTTCCCAGGGCTCAGGCTATGGTGGAGGCGGTTTCGGTGGCTCCGGCGGCTACGGAGGTGGTGGCTACAGCGGCGGCGGTGGCTATGGAGGTGGTGGTTATGGAAACCCCAGTGGCCCCGGCGCTCAGTCTTCTTGGTGGTAAACATCTCGACACCATCGAGAAATGCGCACCTGACAAAGGTGTGGAACGATGCTAGCAGACGCATTCTGCAGCATCACCCGTTTGCGATTTTATTTTATGTTTTTTTCTCGATGTTATCTGGTTGCATGCACGACTTGCATTTGGACGACACGGCGACACCATGACCTGTGGCAGACGAATGCCATCGCTACTGGCAACAGGCAGTACTGGGTTCGGTCCAGGGATTTCACGAAGCATCTGATAGATTGCGTTTCTTTGATTTCGGCGTACTCGTCGCTTGATACCCTTAGACCGAGATGTGGGGAGCTTTCAGACGTTGGCAGCACGCTGTGATGCAGACGGATCTAGGCTTATGAGCCAACAGATCTGACACAGCATTACGAATTTTATGTTTCCGCCGTCTACCTGGGGTTATCCCCTATACCCCAAGGGCATTTTTCACGCATTCACGATAGAGGGTCATGTTTTCGCCGTGCACACACATAGACAAAAGTGGATTTCTCGGTTCTCTGGTCATGAATTGCTCGCTGGTCCCTGTTAGGAATGGGGACCGGAGGGAGAGCAATCAACACAGCTGGAGGGAACAAAGGTTAATGGTCAACAGGACGGTTATGTCTGTTTAATATCTAAACAGATCGGAGAGCACGAGCGTTGCCGCGCGACGCCCACAGGTTATGGATTTTGGTTTGGGCGGCACGGCATGGAAAGGAAAACAAAAGCTCTTGCTCTTTGCAAGTCAGGAGGACACGACGAAGGCTTTGACTCCATGGGATATAAATGGGTCACGAGGCTTCTGAAGACGGGGCCATGAATGCATAGGCTCAGTTCCCGTAGTAGAACAGATAACCAGACTGGACTGAGGAGTCCTGATTAAAAAAACGCCTTGTTTTATATTGATGCCTTATGATTGTCACTGTGTATTAATGTAGCGGATGAGTGCGCATGCTTCTGATAAGCGCGTTGCTGTGATCGTAACCTTGCTCAATCATGTCGCATGGAGCGTAGGCAAAATAACAGGAATAGTGAGCCTTCTATGCACAGGTACCCTACGGGCTTTAAAGCTAGAAATTCTTTAGGATAGATTTAGTACATCTTTAGGATCCTTAGGTGTTTTAGGATCTAAGTTTAGGATATCTTTTATTAAGTTTATTTTAGCACCCTATATGAAGGTCTGGTATTTTCTTGCTCCCCGAGGTCTTGATACTTGCCAGCCAGAGGTAGCCAGCCAAAAGAGTGAGTGACGTGAAGCTCTAAGCTCAGCCCCGAGCTTTCCCCACATCCATTCCATCAATGCCGCCTCATTCTCTTCCCCGCCCAAAACCTGAGACCTTCATTATAATATTACACCCAAATCCACACTGGGCGAAGGACTTTTTAATCTGCATGGCTGACTTGCCCCAGCTTCAACTATAACAAAGTCCTGGAATATCTGTCGCATTGCAACACACGATAAGCGAGACGCACAACCGATCATGGGCGTCTTTGACAGCCTCGACGCAGGCGTCACCAACCTGTTCGGCCAGTGGAACGTCTATTCGACTGGTCTAGTGACCCTCCTGCTGGCTGTGGTCTCATATCGAGTTATCTCGACCCGCGATCCCGATGTGCATCCCATGCTCCTAGCTCGCCAAGCCGTCCCGTCTTCAGTCCGAAATGAAGGAGAGAGTCCTATTTACCGATCCCAGGCTGCTCCTCATGGTATGCCGCTCAACACTGGTCTTAATGTGAAGGATACTGGAGCTTCTAAGTGGTCTCGCGGTCGTGATGGCGACTTGAGAGATATCTGGAAGAGGGCGGCTGAGGGCGGCGAGAACGGGGCCAAAGGAAGGATTCTGACTGTCCTCGGTTCCCAGAACGTTGTGGATCACAAGCTCGGTATGGTTGGGACCTGTCAGCGAAAATGGACAATGCTAATAGACCAAAGATGATATCACTCGTGAGATTAATCTTGTTGGTCAGCATATTGCCGAGACTGGTGGTATTAGGGTTGCCGTTTACCTGCCGAACTCAGTCGAACTCTTGGTAACGCTTTTCGCCTGCAGCTTCTATCAAAACCTCACAACGGTCTTGATCCCTTTTAATGTGTCCAATGATGAGCTTGTTTCTATGTTACGCCGCTCTGCCGCTGATACCTTGATTACCGCTCCTGGCGCATTCCCTTTCGATGCTGTAATCCAGGCCTACCCATCTCTTCGACAGCTCATTTGGGTCACAGACGAAGGAAGTAGCCACATGGACTGGAATGAGATTCCTGAAGGTACTGGCGGCAACATCAACGTCGCTACTTGGCAGGATATTCTTCGCGACTCCCCAGCCCATGCCGGCACTGAGCTCCCGGCTATTGACCCCTCGAAGACTCCATCCGATGTCGTCACCTTTTGGCAGACTGAGCCTGGCGAGGTTGAGGAAATGGTACGCTTCAGTCAAGCCAACCTTGTCTCTGCTATTTCTGCTCAACTCGCGGCTATCCCAACCAAGGAGCGCATCAACCCATCGGATCTTTTCTTACCCGCCGATTCTCTTGCCAACGTCTATACACTCGTTCTTACACTTGGTGCTCTGTATTCGAATGCTTCCATTGCGCTGAACTCGGTCGCCGGCAAGTCACCAGACCTGGTTCTAGCAACTCAGGGGGTTGCTCCCACTGTTTTGGTTGCTAGTCCTGAGACACTTCTCAAGACTCATGAGGAGTCCACGTCTAGGCTGACATCTTCTTTGGCCAACGCCTCTCATGTCATGGCAACTCGTTCTCTGGCCCTGGAGGGAGTTCATGCCACCTCCAATTTGCTTTCTGGATTCTCTTCCGGCGCAGCCCCGGCCCTTGGCACAACGCCTGGCAAGCTTCGTCTGGTGTTGGTTGCAGAGCGTGCAGGTTCTGATACCCCTCTCCTCCCGGCCAACGTTTTGTCGGATCTACGTATCTTTACTGGGGCGAGGGTTGTGTACGCATTAACCGCAGCCAAGGTGGCTGGAGCTATTTGCCAGACCGCTCTCTACGACTATCGACTCCCGGTTGATGCCAAGACACACTTCGGTCCTCCATTGACCAGCGTCGAGCTATATCTCAAGGACGCCGGCGCTCACAAGACTACTGATGAGAAAATCGAAGGCCATGTAAGTTACTCACCAGCACCTAGATCCCTTGCCATGCTAACAAATTCGTAGATTGTCGTGAGAGGACCTTCCGTGGCTGGAGGAGAAGTCAATGTTGGGATTCCCGGAAAAATTCGACATGACAATACCCTTGCTTATGCTTGATTTCGTAGAGCTACGTGTGGAATAGGGTGGTGATGTCATCGGAGATGGAGACAGCAAGATATACAGATTGATCGAACTTGGCCTCTCAGTCCATAGATTATTCTATCTAGCATTTATGATCTTTTCATGGTTCTCTCGAAACCGAGAGAGTACGATATACAAAAGTATGGCATTCCCTTATTCTCGTCCAATATCAGACATTGGGTATCGGCACAGTTGAATCGGGCTATTTCCTTGTGTTTGTATTGCCGTGATCGATGCGACCATGGCAATCCCGTTTCATAACCGACACGAAACACAAATAAACACACTTCTACATTACCAAAATGCCCTATAATCTTGAACTGATTCTATAAACATAGTCACGCGACCAGTTGTAGTTTGAGAATCTGTGCGCATAACGCTACCCTATACCAAAATTGCTGATCGGAGGTCTTTATTGTTATGACGTCGAGTCACACGGATATGGTGCTGAAATGACAGCTGTGCCGCTTAGACTCCTGTAGATCACAATAATATGGATAATAGAGTGTCGGATCGAGGACAATGCCCGGGATTTACATTAAGAATTGTTACTCAATAAGGAGTCCAGGGGAGGAAAGAAAACTCAAGACCTTGTAATACAAAGACTCAAGTAACTTAATATAAATTTAGCCTAAGTTTAGGGTACTCTTTACTTAGTGTATTTTGACATACTCTTTTTGTATCTTATTTTCCTGCTCCCTGAGGGGAGCCTATACACCAGTGTTGGAAACGCTAGTAATAAGGTGGATGGGATGTCTCGGAAGTGTAAGTCCCACGTGGAATTGGCCGAGATGTACGGAGAAGACTAGATACAAGTTAGTGTTTTATTGAACTGAATACTCTATACCTTAGTAGTTCAAAAGGAGGAATAGCTTAAGCTTCTACAGGCATCAAAAGAGTGTAATTTCATGCTGCATTGTAAATATAACCAACAAGTTATGTAATTTCTTATATTTTATATAAACGATCGGAAGAGCTCGCATGCCAAGTCAACTGGAAAAAGGAAAAAGCTCATGCGTTAAAATGCAAAAACCCCTGTCCCGACTTGTGAGACCCCTGGCCCCTGCATCGTCATTCCCAATCCAGAAGCCCGGACGAAATGCAGCTGCTCCAATGTTTATTCCCGGTATTGGCTAAATTGTCAGTTCTTCCAGGGTCTTCTAAGAAGCGAGAAAGAAACTCAGCACAACAAGGCAACTGCAGCTGCATATTTTGCCTTTCAGTGTAGTGATTGAATTATGTAGACAGAAGTATTCTCAGAAATGCAGGCAATACAGCCTTGCTGAGGAGATTCACTATTGACCTTGTTGTGATCTGTCCATCAGAGACAACCCAAGAAGATTTGCGGCGTGATCAATGGACCCATCTTTCACCAGAGCCTAGACTTGGCTATGGGAAGCAAGAAAACTTAGGGCCTCTATCCTAAGCTTAGGAGGCTTTTTATCAAGTTTATTTCAACATTATCTTCTCAAGTCTCAAGCTTTCTTGCTCCCTGAGGCTTAGCTACTACCTAGCTTAAATGGGCTTCAGCCGTAACTAATTTCAAGGGTCCATTCAAGCTTTGCTCTTGCTGAACCAAGCCTAGCGAAGCCAAGGTGCTCCTCCAACCAACTAAGATGATAGATAAAACATGCCGTATCCAATGGGTTGCAAAGGAAGGTTTACCAAAGATCAACAACGCGACCACTGTCGCAAAAAAACAAAAAAACAAAAAAAACTTGTCTCTAAAAAGGTGATCTGCTATTATGTTTCCTGATACCCCAAGCCCTAGATGTACGATATGTCGGCATTGCAAGCTTGCATCCGCTTTTGGGTTATGATTGACAAGCTAAGAAGAGCTTCCTCAAACTGAAGTTTATGCTTGGAAGAAACAATGGGAGCATATAGCATTCGGTGATGTGATACGAATATGGTAAAGTAATGACAGAAACTTGACCCTGTATACGCAACTCCACACATTGAAAGTGGAAGAATCCAGTTACTAGTAAACTTTTATCATCAACAAAGTACTAACCTAACTACGGTGCTTATTTATTATTATAGTTGGCTAGTTTCTTGATTACTCCTACGTCGGGGCCTTCGGCCTTAGCAAGAGCAAAAACATACGACATTCTCCCCATTAGGGGAAATGCCTATTCCATACTTTAGCCCTTCTCGTTTCTCTGTTCTACTACAACCACAGCGCCCTCAGTCCCCCCAAATGACTTCCGTTTGACAATCGATTCGACTAACATGAGTTGGAGCTGAAAAAAAGGGGAAGCAAGATTGATATACCTAATGGGCAGCTATTTTCCTACCCTCTCCTTTCTTAAGCCCCCGCTGCTCGACCCCTTTCGGCGACGCCGTCACTTTTAGCCCCGCGTGTGCATTGCACTAAAGTACCGAAATCAAATCAACTACTAAGCTAAACCACCAAACGCTCGCTGAAATTCCGTATATTTATTTTACGACTATCATTGCCATCACTGCCCCTTCGCATGTCGTAAACCACCATCGCTGTCGCGTCAACCCACGCAGAGGAAGCTCGAAAACGATCGGATAGCCCAATGAGCCAGAATGGCGCGGCGGCAGCCAAACCCTCCGCGGGTCAAAATACAGCTGCTCGTGTTGGGATGAAGAAGATATCGAGGCTCTTTGCCTTTACACGACTTGGGCGCGGTCGCCCAGAGAGCGCCAATGGACACCACCAGACCGAAGATTCCGCTTCTACACGAGAGAGCTCCCCCGACGTTCACCAACTTACATCACGACGTCGCCGCGGCGCAGCGCCAGAGCATAGAAAACCTGCAAGAAATGGCCTTAGTAGACTTATAGCCGATGAAGAGAACCAGCCCTGTGCCATTTGCGCGACAATCGATTTTCCATCACTGCTCAATTGGCGCCCAGGACAGCCGCGGCCTTGGATCCCCCTGGCTCACACCCTTGCTGAGCTATCAGCTTGCCCATATTGCATTTTCTTTCAAGCCTTAGTAGGCGCCGAGCCGGACATAACACGCAAGTTTACGCCCTATCTGCGCATTCGCCAGGCATTTGAGCGCCTCGGAGTCGGAGAGAAACATGAACTTGGAGGCGCGGTTATATTTGAGGTCACCACAAAGAGCAAGGTGCTGCCGTGGGGTTATATCGTGCGCATTGTGGATGGGGAGGACGATATGGCTGGGTACAGCGAGGCTACACCTGTGATCCGGGGCCGTGTGATACCGCCCAAGCTTGACATTGCGTTGCCTCGGACCTGGATGGATTTTTGCCGGTCCAACCATTCTCATACGAAATGCGCTGCATCTGGGCCACCGATCCGAGGTCTCAAGCTTGTGGACTGTCAGGACAACCAGGTGGTGTTTGTGGACGACCTCAACGTGGAGGTACTCGAGTATGTCACACTGAGCTACGTGCGAGGCAGTCCGACCGACGAGGAATGGGATCATAATGGCTTGCCTGAGGTGCTACCTCCGCTGCTTACCGATGCCATAGCTGTAACCAAGTCTCTTGGTTTCCGATATCTCTGGGTTGACCGTTTTTGCTTTCCTCAATATAACGCGCACGAGCGCCGACGACAATTGGAAAAAATGGGAGACATTTATGCTCGCTCTGCATTAACCATCATTGTCGCAGCTGGCCAAGGCGTGCAAGACGGTATTCCCGGCATCAGTATGGTGCGTGAAGAGCAGCTATCACTGCAGACCGAGGCTGGCTGTTTCACCACATCACTGACGAGACCTGATGTTGAAGTGGCCAACTCTAAGTGGGCATCCCGTGGCTGGACATATCAGGAAGGGCTTCTATCACGTCGTCGTCTGGTCTTTACTCCATCGCAAATCTACTTTCAGTGCCAAACCTTCCACTGTCACGAATCCATCTCTTTCCCTTTGCAGACAAAACCTGCCCTCAACCTCGGTCGCGTATTCCCCGATAACGGTGCTGGCGGCTGTACAGGCGATTTCAGGAACATCGTCAGTGGCTACGTCAGTCGTGAATTCTCATTCCCAGAAGACCGTCTGGACGCTTTCAGAGGTATATTGGACAAGTATGCCCAGATGGACAATGCTCTGGAAACCGTTCTTGGGCTCCCCCTCTTCCATGAAAAGGACTTTAAAAACATGCCTAGTCTCACACGAACTGATCGACTAGCTGTCGGTCTCGGCTGGCTGTACGACCCCCCAGGCAATACCGATCTATCGACACACCCTTTGCAGCTTCAGGGCCCATTCCCTTCATGGAGTTGGCTTGGTTGGAAGCTCCGCCCTGAGTATACTGGACATGGGCCAAATCTGAGCTTTTACCAAGTTGGCGAGGAAGCTCCTGTTGTCGACAACGTTTCGGCAGTTCCCAATATGACCATCTCTATCGGCTTCAAGGATGATAAGATTCTCTGCTGGGAAACAGATGGGAATGAAATTGCCGCTCGCTCAACACCTATTACCTTTCTCCGCCTCACTACGTATTGCTTCGAAATCCGTCTCACAGTGCCTTCTTCTGCTACATCCTCCGCTTCTATGTCCTCAAGCGCAGCAGCAATCACACTTACGTCGCCCGACCTCCTCGACGCTTTTCATTCTCCCATCGCAGCTTTACTCCTCCTTGCAGCGCAATCGTCCCCCGAGTCCCCTTCCGAACTCCCGCCAGGCGAGCATGAGCTTATCGGCGCTTTCATTTCCGGCCGCGATTGGAAGGTCGACGAGTCCTACGATTCTGCCAGCGTTCTTATTTGTGGCCGGCGCAACTGGAACGCTGAGGACGTTCTGGTTCGTCTTGGTGTACTTGAGCTTGGTGCTGGTGGGTTGCTTGGTGTGGACGAGGATACAGCTGTTGTTAAGGGGGCGATGAACAACGAGAGGAGGCTAGACGTGCAGTTGAGGGAGCTCGATATCTATTGATAATCGTCTTCATGTATGCATGAACCTGCATGTTATAAGTCCCATTGTCATGGTAGGCTTAATGTCTATGTATCATCGTGTGGGTTTCCTATTCGGCCATAAAGGATGATACGTTTATATAACCATATATGTAATGAGTGTCTGGATAGATCCGGAAGTGTACAACAGATGGATGAGTATTGCATGGATGGCCAAACGGTTGGTACGGTGTTCGTCGGATGTCTTATTTAGATACCATCTCATATGTATACGGAATACCATGGTGTAGAATATAACGATTAATATCTGGAAAGTCTATTACGAGAGAACGAGGCACAGGACAACCAGTAAGCTTAAGCTAACTACCTACCTACCCGAGGGGCAAGAAAACTTAGGAGATTTACCCTGGGAGATGAAAAGACTTAGGTAACTTAGCCTAAGCTTAGGGGACCCTTTACTAAGTTTATTTTAGCATCCTCTTTGGATGAGGGTTCTCGTTTATTAATATTGCTACTGTGCCAGATATTGTCTCTTAGGCAACATTGCAAAGTTGTGCCTGTCCTGCATGTCATACAAAACACCATTCTGACCGCCCTCATCCATTGGGATCTATTGATTGGACGTACGAGGACGAAGGAATCAGAAATTCGAGCAGATCGGTCGCTTTGCTGTTTGTTGGCTTCCCCCACAACTCAAAGGATAAGGCATGAGACGGATGGCGCCCAGATGATGAGAACGATACTTCGTAGTGTGATTTTCAAAGATAAGGATACTAACGTTAGAAAAGGGATAAAATACTAGGAGTCTAAGACCGATATATGCAACTCGTCTCCAAGACCCTCCAAACTTTAATGCAGATATCTGCATCAAGGACTGTCTGTGGACTGTGATTGGTCCTCACTTTCATTATGAAGGAAAAGGCACTGGAGTACCTATGATCTGTGTTTCTGGAAACCCCCCCCCCGTCTCTCTCTCTCGCTCTCGTCTGTCGTCTCGTCGTCGTCGTCTCGTCGCTACGTACGTACGTACGTACTACTACTACGTACG